>NC_052499.1:61240239-61530905 GCF_016617805.1 Bactrocera tryoni
ATTCTTCAAATACCAGAAAATAATGCCTGACAAAAGTTTTTACAGCAACCCCACATCTACATATATACATATGTATATACATACGTACATATACTTATTTCGTAAACTTCACTATCCAGTCTTTGACTTTCGATTTTGAAATTTATTTTATTTCCTAGAAAATTTTTATTTTATCCGCATTGTGCACGCATATTTGTGATAAGTGGTATTCTTAAAGCCCATACTAATATTTATCATGTTCGAAGATACGCTGCTCATCATAAAGGCGGATTACATGCACAAGCGCAAGCCCGTCTTGTTGCATTTATTGCAGCACGAATTTATGATCAAAGGTCAACGGAAGATACTCTTTTCGCCAGAGAATGCCGCAGAATTTTACAAACCACTGGCGGACGATAAAGACTTCATGTTGCAAGTTATTTTGCTTTCGAAGGGCAACAGTGAGGCTTTCATATTGACCAAAGAATGCGCCGTAGACGATTTGATCTGCACGATGATATGTTACTTGTAAGACTTACATATACAAGTATATGGTTTTGAAAAGGTTCTTAAATTCTAACCTCTGTAGCACTACTTCTGTGGAAATGGAACGCAATGTACACGTCTCGAAAAGTGCCGAGTGTGCGGCATTTGAAATAAGTTTCATATTTCCAAATTGTAAAGTTGCCGAATTTAACATAAATTCATTTTCGTAACATTTACGTTCCACCCCATAGATATTCCCGAGCCGATACCGATTTTCAAGCGACACAAGTTCAGCACAGATCCTTTGATAGCACCATTTATTAGTCAGCTTTATGAAATCGTACAGAAACCGAATGAAGAGTCTAAGAGTTGGAAAGTACAGTTGGCCGAGTGGTTGACCTTACAAAACTCCGAACTGCCAATTATAAGCAATGTATGTTCAGCTAAGCGTAATCTTTTCCTCGAAGACAAAGGTCAACAGGTAAATTTTTTGGCACCGCCAGGATCAAAACCATGTGTCTTTCATACTGATGGTGCTGGTGGTGAACCGGCTTCAACGGATGTTTCTGCGCCCTCTTCATGTTCATCTTCCGGTGGTTCGGCAATAATGAGCAGTTCATCGTGTATGACTTGTCGGCCATTCGAGCGCACTGGCGCCGAGGATAGCTCGGAAGATGCATGTAAGAAAGCGGAAAAGATTTTCGCACCAAAAGTAGCACTGCTTCGAAATAGAGTGATTGAAGAAGAAGAGGAATGTGAAGATGAGATGTGCTTGCAAGTGTGTGAGGACCAAATAAAGCAGTGGAAGGCAGAGATCATTGCCGATCAGGAGGAATTGAGGAAGGTTCTACCATATGGCGGTAGAGATACTATGGAGGTTATTAACGAAATGGAAATTGAAGAGGAACAATTCCCCATAGGCGAATGAGCAGTTGGAGGAGATACATCTCTCGAGTTTTTGCATTCGCAATAATATTTTTATGTTTATGGAAAATTTATTTTAGCAAAATTAAAAGTTTTCCACAGTTTAATGGCTGATCTAACAGCTCATGTGTGTACAGCATTATCTTAATAGGCCAATAAGTCAATATTGACGTCAACAGCACACGCTTTATAGTCTGTGGGCACTGGCAAAAGTGTGGGTGTGTTTTTACTGCTATTTGTATAGGACTACCCACCAACTCTCCTTCATATGTACTATTTCATAGCTGGTTGGGTGTGAGTTCGAGGATAACACTTCATTTAATGGCCAACCTGTTGGCTATTTTGACAGTTCCAGCCGCCACAAGTTAGCAATTGTAAGAACATTTGCGCTTTATCTTCGATACCTTGGCATACACTTCTAAGCCAATAAATGGCGTATTAAACGCTAAAGTAATTATTTAGAAAATCTTAACTGTTAATAACACAACCAGAACCAGAAATTTGTATCATAACAAAGTGTCAGTCGGTTAACTCTTTCCTTTCGGCCAGTTTCCTTTTGTAGCCGCAAATCGGTAACTGCGCATACGCGGAAATGCCAATACAGTTTCGGCAGGGTGGGTTGTGCCATAACCTTTCTCTCGTATTGCTAAAACTGTAACTTTTTGGACACGTTATTTTGACATTAGTGCATTTGCGACAGCAGTTGGAGGTGGCGGCCAGCTGTCAGCAGGAAGGCAGTAGGCCGGAAATTTCATTGGTCCAAAGCGTTTAGCTGCCGCATATTAACTCCATTGAGTGTAAAGTGCATTAATGCAACAACAACAATACAGAAATCTTTAGAAATTATTTTCAGTGTACATTTGCAGGAGTTGAGTGCTGAAAAAAGGGCAAATCAATCGAAGAAGTTCACTGTGTGCAGCGATTTTCAAGTGGTTTGAGAAGTGAAATTGCAACCGAGCAAAAATAAAAGAAATAATTAAACAAAAGAATTAAAAAAAGCCACTGTGCAAGTAGTGAAAAGTAAAATACATAATCTGTGATCACAAGCGAATGAATATGACTTCTGTGCAATGGCCAGCTTATTGGTATACTTTGGTGCCGCAGCAGCAGCAGCAGCAGCAGCAGCAGCAACTGCAGTAATGTGATCATCAAATGGGAAATTCCTTTGCATTATATGGCATACTGCAGTGCCGTTGGAATAAGTAAACAAACACTTAAGGAAAAAGGTAAACGGGCAGTTTTTTGGCACGCAGGTTCCAAGCAATTCCTTTTGAGCGTTAAGTGGCGCTTTTAAAAATATGTAACTGTCAAGTAACTGTGTGCGCCGCGACTCTGCATCTTCAAGCTTCTGCTGTATAGGCATTTCCGCGAAGTGCAGCGAATTTTGTGTCATTGGAAAAGTGCAATATCGATTTTTCGCCAAGGTTAGTGGGTGGTCAAAAGTGCAGTTATTGCGCGCCCAATGCTCCACCTTCATTTGCTGCACTCATATATGTATATATGTAACTGTGTTGCTAAGGGCAAGTCTAAGCTCGAAGCGCCAATTTCACGCTGTGTTCAAAAACAGACACTACTTTGTATACATTTTCTTCAATTCTTCAAACTGGCAATGTTTTTGCCAACCAAACAAATTTTTAGCTCATTGCACTCGGTGCTGTATATCGCAGTATGTGACGATTGCATCAGGCGATTATCGCGTTAGTCAGTATACTGTACATATGTATGTAAGTCCTTATGTGTGTGTATATCTACTGACTTGCAGTAAAATGACAAATGCAGTACACTGAGAGAATTAATTGTTTGGCAATAAGTATTTAGTTTGTAAACGTAACGATAAATAACGATCTTATATAAATATACGTATAGTATACATATGTATATCAAGATAGGCTGCGAATATTTTTAAGTTGTCCATGACAACTTCTCTCGAGTTTATGAGGGTGGTTCCGTTGATATTTAACCATATTTTTTCGTCATTACCATAAGAGAAAAAATTCACAAGAATAATATGAAAAATTACCGTAGACAGACTACTGTCAGAGTTGTGAGGCTTTTCCTTCGGCAGCGACTTGGTTTAAAGAGATTCAATGAGGTCACTCCTCGGTTTATGATGAGACACTCTCAGATGCCCCGTAACGGCTACCACATGACAAAAGTCCGTATTGGTAGGCCGCCGATTGAGCGTCCGCGACATTGAGCTGAGACAGTAGGACTCACAAAAAATTCGAGTAATGAAATATTGGGTCTGAGGAAGCTGGGGACTTCACCAGCGAACCGGTCCTATTGAGAGATTTCATCTTCGCAGAAATAACAAAGCCAATGACCTTGCTAGAAAGAGCAACTTTTGTCTTCATACGTTTTAGTGAAAAGATTCATGGCACTCGCGCGACCTCGGTTAGCGCTGGTTAACAATTAGCACTTGTAACGGTTGCAAAATCTTTGTGGTCCATAGCAGAGCGAAAGAGGTCCTTTGAATGACTTGCTCTAAGCAAGGTTTATCTTACCGCAGTTAGAGGAGTTCCACCTCCTCTGTCTACATTTCATCAGACGTTAAGTAGTAAGTAGTTTGTGTTACTGTCAAACTGTTTCGTTGATTTACAGGGTTTGTCCGTAAAGTTATAAGACTGAGTCCATTTAAAAAATTTTATTGAACCAAACGTTACAATTCTTTAAAAACTTTCAAAATAGGCTCCTTATGCGTCAATGCAGCGTTGCTAGCGCGATTTCCAAGCATTGAAGGCATCACGGAAAGCATTTTTCGGGAATAGCCTTGAGAGCCGAGGTTGGATTCACTCTGTCGTCTCAAAGAGCTTGAAAAGTCCGGAGAGCCACATCTGGGCTGTAGGGAATACCGGCTTTGGTTCGGTAGCTGTTCACAAGAAAGCGCTGTGAGCCGGAGCGTTGTCGTGGTGCAACTTCCAATCGGCTGCGATGTCTTGTCGGACCCAAATGACTTTTCGTTTGAGACTCTTGAGGACTTCCACGTAAAACTTGGCTTTGACGGTTTGTCCAGGAGGAACAAATTCATGGTGTACGATGTCAAAAAAGACACAGAAGTGCTAGGAGACAACTGAGAGCCGCTTGTTCGTTAGCTAGGAACACCCTCTACCGAATCCAGTCAGTACGCGCACGCTCCGAAGTACATTCGCGACGGAAGAAAATCAGTCCTATTACTTCCCGGACAAACCCTGTACAATATGAAGGTCATTTGATTCATATCTAAAGGAACAGCGTTTATAGCTGTCCAAGTGAAATCCTTCATCACCTTTGTCGAGCGAATTGCAGGGCCGACATAATTTAACTTAATCTAACCTATCTTGGCATATATATGTATGTACTTCTGTCGTTTCTCTCTCTGAATGCGTTCAATTTTTGACACAGAACAGACAGATATTCAAGATAACATTCCTATTTTGTGCACTGTTTTAGTCATGACATTTCCCGCATTGACTTTAATTGATCTATAGAAGGAAACGATGGGCATAGCCACGCTTTCCGATACGAATAGGTATCATCGTTAGCCACTAAAGCTTTGTTAACTAAAATTCGTGAAAACTAATATTTTTGATTTCCATGATTTTATGTGAAAACGGGTGAACTTTTACTTCTTCTTGTTTGGCACTACAACTGCAGGTTAAGAACACAAAATTCCGCTAATTGCCTCTATCCTTTATGACGTCACGCCAGATATACATTCCAAGTGCAAACAGGTCCCCATGCATTTGGTTCTTCTTTTGGAAGTGTGAGTGATTTTTCTTCCGTTCTTTACCCATTGAACTCGAATCGAAAAAGCTTTTCCCTGATTCATCATCTTCCATACGTACGTCAAGGCTCAACTAGCGCTTTTTTAAGGGTTTTTACGCCGTTAACTCGAGTAGAGCTCAACAGTTCATGGTTCCATCTTCTTTGATATTCATCTCTCACGCATACGGCTCTACAGATTTTGCGGAGCACACTTTTCATCTCGGTACGTCATCGTGCATCTTCCTGTTCTATTTTATAGGACGGGAATGATGATATGGATGGTTACACTTGCGCGTCTAAGAAGATTCTTTTAAAAATTTGCTTGCCAATTCCGTACGCGATTTTCTCAGTGTAACTCTCATGTGACCCAGACTATTATAATCCACTTAATCTATCAATTGGTCTGTTATTGACGATACTGACAGTATCTTCCATCGACGTATCTAATTGACTTATTCGAAAATATATATTAACCTATAATATGTAATGCATTTGTTACACTGAGATCAAAAACCAATTAATAGAGAACACTGGTTTTCATTTATGTTTATCTATGCAGAATATTTAGTAATCTCACAACATACCGATAGTCGTCAAGGAATATTGAAGGGCAAGTCTTCGGAAAATCTTTAAGTTATTTCGTAAAACCAAAAGAGAGATCAACAAAGATAACTTTTGAAGATATAAAAGATATTGACACCGATCAATTCAAGGTTTACATATACTTACATACATACATATTCTGAAATGCACCCAAACAACTATTTAAACATTCCTCCTTGAATATCCGAATCTAAAAGTTATGAAAGTAATGTTTAAGGCACTTGGGTGCCTATAGTGCGATAGTTAAATAGAAAAAAAGCAAACAGAATAGTAAAACGATTTAGTTATGTTGAGCGCCAATAATACACAACAATCGCAACAACAACAACAATCACAGTCAACACAACAACACCACGCGCAGCACCAGCACCAACATCAGCACCAGCATCAGCAACACAATACACAGCAACAGCAACAACAGCATCACCAACAACAACAACAACAACAACAGCAGCAGCAGCAACAACAACAGCAACAAGTGTATAACGGCGACTTGAACTTCACCACATTCGCTGAACTTTGCCGCTTCTGTTCGATACGAAATGGTCCCGCCAAAATTCATCTCTTCGAAAAGGAGGCGGAGCAGAGGAATTTGGTCTACAAACTGCGCACGCTAATGTCAACAAATGTGAGTAAAGCAAGCACTTTTCATATTTTTTATAAGAGCACATGCTTATATATGTACATACATATGATTTACTGGTTATGTAGTGCTCTCAATGTAATCCCCTCCTTGTGGGTTGTAGCGCGGCCACTAGAAACCGTCAACAAATATGCAGTCGCAAACAAGTTTACTGTTATACGCTGATGGGTGTGTGTTGCAGGTATATGTTTTGGCGGCAACTACATACTTTTGTTTATATATTTTTATTATTTTTATGAGTTTTGTGTTTGGATAAGCCAGGGAAACTTTTATATTGATGCGAGTACACAGGGAATATATGTATGTACATAATTTCCGTACTAAAAAGAGACATCTCTTGATAACCACGAAATAGTTGTATTAAAATGGGAAAGAGCCTATAAAACGGGAAACAAAAGAATTTTGTTAAAATTTTGACCAAAACGAACTCTAAATATTAGTTGCGATTCCGAAGTTTTTTTTTTAAACCTAGTAAAAATAACTGTGTTTACTTTTGACCCCCACTTTCCATTGCCGATTTGTTTTTAGAGAGCCCAGTTACTCCTCAAAACTTCAAATATACTTAAGTATATTAAATATCCAACATTATAAAAATTCATAGTTCGTAAAAAATAATGGATCGTAGGCCAAAGAAAACTGAGTCTCTAACACCCTTGACTTCAGCTCTGTTCAATCAATATTATATAAGGTGGCCATTATAGAATACTTTCTAACTTCTAAATTCGAAACTTCAACCTTAATGAGGAATGTTTATTATCATTCGAAAGAACATTCTTTTTTGATAATTATCTCTTTCAAATGTTGGCCGCGGCTACGTCTCAGAAGGTCCATCCGTTGAGTTAAATTTTCGATGACTCGTTCGAGCACTTCGACGGGTAACTGCCGAATGAGACGCGTGATGTTTTGCTCCAAGGCCTGAATCGATGCAGGATTGTCCGCATAAACTTTAGACTTTACACATTCCCACAGGAAAAAGTTTAACGGTGTGGTATCACACGATCTTGCTCGCCAATCGACCGGCCAAAAATTTGAAATTATCTGCTCACGGAAGTGTTCTCTTAATAAATTCAATAATTGATGCGATGTGTGGGAAGTGGTGACGTCTTGATGAAATCAATTGTCACTGAGATCACGACCTTCAATTTCAGGCATAAAATACTCGGTTATCATGGCGTGATAACGGTCGCCATTGACGGTTACCTTCTGACCGGCATCATTTTTGAAAAAAATATGGACCGATGCATCCGCCGGCCCACAACCTTACCAAGAAATGGTGCTCATCGCTCATCGTTTTCCATTTAAAATCTCGACGAAAAATGGACCAAGTCTATTCAGACGTCAGTCCGAGTTCCTGTGAACGGCGTCGAATGGACTCTCTAAGGGCTTCGTATACACTCTGAGCTGCGGCTGATATATTTTTTTCACGCGTACTGGACGTGGTCTATTCAATCGAATATTACACAATAATGAATGCTGGGTCTCAAGACGGGTGATGGTGTTGCGAATAGTACTCTCAGTAGGCCGATTATGTTGACCATAAGTTGAGCGTAGCGCGCCAAAGACATTCTTTACAGAACGTGGGTTTTCGTAATTTCATGATGAAAAATTCAAGCCTTGGTTATAATATACACCGCTCCTCAAAAGTGTATTTGTTCAATTATTTATTTTTTGTAATTTTTTTGTGAAACTCGCAAACTTGATTTTTCTTGCGTATCTGTGCTTTTTAGATATCCAAGGACGACTACCTTCCAAAGAATATCTGTGAGCAATGCGTACACAAAGTGGAGCAGCTATTTGATTGGCGACAATCGACATTGCAGATTGAGAATATTCTGCAGAATTATGCGGACTCGATGAGAGCGGTGACGGCGACAATTAATTTTCAGGTGATTTATACAGAGAATAGAATAATAAACCGAAATCATATTTATGGCGATGTTATAAGTTTATTATATGTATATAGTTAAGTCAAAAAAGTTAAAGCATTTCTCTAAATCAAAATTTGAGGAAAGATAGCTTGAAAGTTAAGGAAACTCTATTTTAAACTGCTCATTTTCTTTAGATATAATTATTTGATTTTTTCCAAAGTTTAAAGTCCAATCGAAGGGCTTGACAACTTTCAATTTGTGTGGATCGAAACTCAAAAGTTAAGAAACACTGGCGTGCAAAATTTGCCTGTTTGCTTTCTTCATTTACTCCAAGCTTTCGCCAAACTTTAATTAAAAGCCGTCGTAAAGTACATTTCGCGTTGTTCCATTTTCACGCATTGCAAGAGACTCTTGGAATGCCAACTGGCTGAACATAAAAACACATACCAATTGCCACCCACCACCCAAGCGACCGGCCGGCGTCTGTCGACAAATACTCGTACAACGTGAGCAGAAATACTTTGGAAAAAGTTGAGAAAGGCATCGAAACTGAGTAGATACTCACAGAAATTGCTCTGCGAACGACAAACTTTGACATTGTGTACACTTTAATATGCATACAGGCAACACGATTTTTTTTGGGGTAGGGAGTCGAAGCGTTACAAGGATACGAGTACCGGCGAACGGCAGCCGGTGGTGCTGATGAGTTGCGCAAGAAAAACTTATTGTTCTCTCGCCAATTCCGCTTGAATGCCTAGTAGACACGGGCTATTTCTTCCTGCCATTCTTTGCCATAACGTCGCGGCGCTGAGGACGACAAAAGCCAACATAACATAACTGCTTATTATAACTCAGGGCTCAATAAAATAATTATCATTTCAATTCCATGCGCGAGTCTAAGTTTTACGAATTCGGGTTGAAATATTTATTATACACAAATATAATATATTGTAGTACTTCACACAAATATATACAAGTATATATGTATAACAGATTTAAATGTGTGCAACAACAATTATGTGGCATAATTTGCTTAGTGTGCTCGACTGTCAAATGAGGCAGTGATTCGTCGGGCGGTACGGATCGCGCAGTGGGTGGAGGGTTAGCCGTCGTCGTGCGGGTGTTAAAGTCAAGCGGCAATAACTTCGGCGGCGGGCGGCAGGCACTTCGATACATTTCGATACGATTCCCATACACAACAACAGTTAGCGACCGAGAAGCGCTCTACGTCTGAATCCGAAATCACTCAAATGTTAATTCAAATGTACGAAAAAGTAAAACGGAAGGCTACTACACCATGAGTGGCAAATCAGTTTCGCAATACATACACAAACAAAAGGTGATGATGAAAATTTTTTCATAAGCATTTACTTACCCACAAAGTGTATACTGTTTTTATAACTCACAGCCGCAAAAACTAATATATTTTAGGCAACACCGAAAAACACGAAAAAAATAGCAATTGTTTCACCGATTTGGGTGCCAGAACCAAAAAAAAATTAAATTCCAGTGTTATCGTTTTACTTTAGCGAAAATCAAAAGTTTCCTCATTGTGCAAGTTTATATGGTGGCTAAGGACAATAAATGCGAATATCGATTGATTCGCTTTTGGTGACTGAATGAAAATTTTCGCGACAAACCTTATTATGTGGGCTCTTCGCAAGCGAGTTTAAGCGGTATATACATGTTTGTTGGTGAAAAATTAAAAATGTCCAATTAAAAAAATGAATTGCTATGAAATTTCCAAAAAAAAAAAAAACTCAAAAGAAAAACAGTGCAAATATTTTATTTTCCTTTTGCTTTACAAAAAAAGTTACAAATTTGGTGAAAAAATACGTGTGTGTGTGTTTGTGCGTGTGCGTTTTGGGTAGAGCGCTGAAATCAGGAAGCACGACGGCTGGCTGTAGTAACGCCAAAGCGCCGCCACGGAAGTGCCAGCCGGTTGGCGCCCCAATAGTATACCGACAAATGGCGGCGCTGTGACGAACGGAAAGATCGCCACGCAAAACGTTATGAAAAAATCAAATTTAATTGGCGCATAATTTGAAAAAATATGTAAACATTTATGAGCATGAAGTGTATAATTAAGTGCAGCAAGTTATAAAAAGTCATAAAGTAATAAAAAAATGCAAGAAACTTTGATTACATAACGACAAAAAAAATTAAAAATATATTAAAAACATTATTTCATGCATGCGAGCTGCTTTTATGCGAATTTTTATAATATTGCAAATAATTAAATTTTTATGTAAACGAAACATTTTAAATTTTTCTTTTTTTGGTTGATTTCCTTTTTAACTTTTTTTGTAAGCTAAATAAGTTTATATATTAATTAGTTTCATCCACATATCACTACGAAATTCTCATATACCTAAAACACATGCACTAACTTCATCATCCTTTGTCCTTAGCTGGACCTCATAAGGTTATTCCATTGTTCGGGGAGCAATGTTCGCTTTTGCTTTTGCACAAAACTCTCCTAAAGCACTTTCACCTCATACCTACATACTTTCATACATACATACATATATAAAGGGTGTTCTTTCAGACACGTGGTTTAAAAGAAGAAATAACAAAACTCATATTATTTAATGTTGTGGCCAAGAATTTAGCTTGCACTAGATAACTGCTTCCTATTATATTTAAAAATGAGTTTGATTTGATTAGAGTCGTAATTTTCGATCACTTGCCACAATTTGAGGTTGACAGCAATACGAATTTTTACTACCAAGCCGTCAATCTTTTCGGGCTTATGCGCAGATAAGCGCAATTAGGGGTGGTAAATCGCAAGGTGTTGGAGAACACGCTACAGGCCCACGGCACGAGAATTATCTCGCAAGACGCTCAGCAATACTTTCTTTTAATAAATCCATCCGTCAACAAAAAAACCATTAATCATGACTCCATAACGTTCCTCATTGACTCAAACCTAATGGGCACCTTCTTTTTGAAGAAATATGGATCAATGTTTATTGCTAAAAAATTCTTGTGAAAATCGGGATCGCTATCTATCTGGTTTTCTGCCCATTCATCGAACGTGCTTGACGGTCGTTCGGCTTTGATTCTTGAACGAGTTTGGATTCTGTGAACCCACAAACTAACATCCGTCCGCAAAGCCTTCCATAAAGTGGATGGGCACAGCTCATATTGTTACGTATGAGTACGGATGGACTCATTCGGGTCTTCATCGATACTCTTCTCCTCAGCAGCATTATCTGCTAGAGTAAACGTGGTACGATCTATGTTCGCTCGATTTACTTTTTGCGGGGCGATTAAGTCGACCGAATATTGCACACGAAGCGCGTGATTCGTCGTGCGAACCGAGCAATTATTTTGGTAGTAAATCTGTTCATTCTGAAATGGCAAGCCAAACTGAGTATAAATCAGGCAAAGACTGTCAAATAGACCAACTCTGAAAAAAGTATTGCCACATTGAAAACCACACACCTAAAAAACACCCGTTATTTGTATATATACTTATGTGATAGGCGGCAATGAACAGCTCAACCGGCTTGTACTTACACACCCATACATACAAATATATACATATTTGTATATATAATGTAATAACAACCATAAAGTTCACTCACCAATACATAAAGCCGGATTGTATTCAAATACAAACAAATGAAATTTATTTTTATATACATTTCCTCGAATTTCAATGAGAAAATATTTGAGGAAATAAAAAAGTTGCAATGCTCCAGGAAAAGCTCATTTCATTACACAAAATACACAAGCCCTTAGAGTAAGGTACGTAATGTTTTGCGTCCCCAACCCCCGTGCGTGACAAAAACAATTGAACGTCACAAAATGCGCCCCAAAATATGTTTCACTTCCCCAAACATTCCAAGGGTAAATTGACTATGCCCTCTACTCGTAAATCGCAGAACAACGAAACGGAAAGTGAGTGTAGTAAGTGCAAGTGGATGCTAAGGAAAGAGAGGGAGAGAGAGAGAGAGAGTAAAGGAAAGAGAGTGAAATGAGCGTGAACTTGTGAAAAGTGCGTTTGAAACGAAGTGAGATTAGCACAGAACAGTGGAAATAAGAACGAAAGCGTAAAAACGGATTGCGCGGCAAAAAGTGCTTTTAGGCGCTAAAGCCGGTTTTATTACCAACAACGCTATGATTTACAGTTAGATTAACAGAAATAGTTGAAATATGTGATTTTTAAAAACACTTTCTTATTTATTCCATTCGGTTGCGCATTTAGGACGGTACCGTTAATATGGATAAAATGACGGTAGCGCAAAAGAATGCATACCTTGAGGCGCATATGGCAGTACAACAACAAATGGCGCAGGCGGCAATACAATTTAAACAACAACAGCAGCAACAACAACAAACGTCCACGAATTCCGCACAACAGCAACAACAGAATTCGCCCACCACCAATAATAATAATAACAATAACAACAATTCGTCGCAGCAGCAACTGCAGCAGCAACAGCAGCAGCAGCAACAACAACAGCAGCAAGCTCATTACGCCAGCACGATTAAGGTACCACAAATAAGTTCCTCCAGTTCGGGTGGCGCTGAGAGCACTTTCACCGTACCCGACGATGTGGGTATGGGTTTCGAGGGCGGCGTACGCGTGCTACAAAGTTTAGGCAGTTGGTCACCGGACAATGTTACCTACAATATACCTAAGCCAAATCTAATACCATTCACCGAACCATATGTCGAGGGTGGTTCCATGCATCCGGCCAGTCGACTGAAGGCACTGCAACAAGTGCAGCAAGCCTCGTCGGGCGTACGCAAAACGAATCCATCTAAAAGTGAGTATGGTCGAAAAGTGTTTTGTTTCTGGTTTGGCATTACTTTATTAAACTCTTCTTTGGTTAAGTTTCAAAAAAAATATTTTGAAGCGAAAACTAACGAGTTACAAACTTTAGAAATTGTGCAGAACTACATAAAATTTTGCTTTATAAGGTCAAGGATAATCTGTAAAAACAATAACAATAACTTTTGCTGTTCTAGCTTTATCTCAGTCTACACTATTTAGGATCTGAGATGACCTGATGTTCCGAAAATACCTGCACCTTAATTTTTCTAAAGCTGTACATTTTTCGAGGTATTGCTATGTAATATATCCCTCCATAGTAATTTTCTTAAGGGAAATTAGCATACTTTGCTTCCAGTATCGTGGTCAGTGGCGATGTGGTCCAATTCGGAAATTTGAGAGATCTCTGATGGTCTCTCTGTTAAAGACTTAAAGACTGTTATTGCTATTGTAACGGTTATGTAGCCCCCGTTAGGATAGTAAGGTTCAGATAAGTTGTCATCGAGGTCATCCAATGTTAGGCCAAGGAAACGTACTGTTCGAAGAGGTCGGACCATAGGGAGAGGGATGTTAGATGTGTAGGGTTAGCTGGTCATGAGGTGGTTAGTGTCATTCGGGGAGACGTTGCACGCTGGACATATATTTGATATGTCAGGGTCGATTCTAGTTAAGTAGGAGTTTACTCTCTTATTGTATCCTGGACGAAACTGCGCAAGGTCGGTGAATGTCTGAAGTTAGTGGCGTCTAACTACACTAGACTCTACACTAGACAAGACTCTGAGAGAGTGGTTACAAGAAAGGGTTCAGATGCCATGGACTTTCTCTCCTTCTTCAACTTCACCAGAACATTTGGACCACTGCATCACGGAGCTTGGCGGAAATGTTGAAACTGTAGAGAGCTCTCCGTTAAGTTTAGTTTTAAGCTACCGGATTACTGCAAGTTCCTTTAGGCAAGTCAGTACTCCGACTACGGATCTACAATAGTAGGTTGTCTGTTTATATCGCTGCAAAGTGCGAAGCTGATAAGTTGGCAAGAGGTAGCATCTTCGTTCCACTACTATCGGAATGGGAAACAGCTGGATCCCCATGCTCTTCAGCGCTCTAGCACTCAACCTATAGGAATGAGCTTGGCAGATGTTGGTCGATGACCATCTTTTGCGCGACTGAAAGGTCTTTCTGGCTTAAGGTAGTAATCTTGCCGCAATGTTAGGAGATTTACTAAGCATTGTCCGGTAAAGCTTATCGGACGCAATTTGCTAAAGTTGAAGACGAAAATTCCCACCACTTTCATCTTCATTGTCCACATTTCGCAAGACTCAAGACTGCGGCTGAAACATCTCGACAGCTGGAGAGGTAGCTGAAACTGATATTGCTCGCTTCAAGAAATTTGTTGTAGCGTTCCAACGAATTAAATAGAAGTGTTAAGTTCTAAAACCACACGGCGTTCTAGGCTGTGCAAATGAGATCCGTGTTGGCGATTGCAACAGGTTCGGCCTTTTAAACTGAACTGACTAGATATGAAATATATGGAGATTATTTGATAATGAGCTTTTTATGTGCTAGATTCAATCAAATTGTAGATCAAATATCCTAACTATAACAAAAAGACACAAAATACGAATTTTCTTACTCTGAATTAAATTTTTACTTCTAACTCTCTTCGCAGACCCCAACAATAAAGCATTCGAATGCACGGTATGCGGCAAAGGACTCGCCAGAAAGGATAAGCTCACAATCCACATGCGCATACATACGGGCGAGAAACCATATATTTGTGAAGTATATAATAAAACAATTACATCTACAAACATACCGAGCATTTACTAACCTAAAATAAAAAATAAATCCCTTTCTCTTGTAGGTGTGCAATAAAGCATTCGCCAGACGCGATAAACTTGTGATTCATATGAACAAATTCAAGCATGTGACGCCAACGAATATAGCGCCATTGGGTAAACGACTCAATAATATGGTGAAAAAGAAAGAGCCCGAGCCCGAGGACAATAAACAAAATCTGGAATTGCAATTGCAACAACAGGCCGTGCAAGTGGCCACACAAAATATTATAGTGCAAACAACTGGCGGACAGCATAGTACACAGACCACAGCCATACCGGGCATCATCATACCGCATCATCATCAGCAACAATTGTCGTGGACTTGTGAGCTATGCGGACGCATGTTCTCGAGTCGAGACGAATGGACATTGCATGCCAAGAGTCATCTAGAGGTGGGTTGGTTGACGGCATTAATTAACAGTTATTTTTTGCTTTAATTTCACACACATGTATGCGATTATTTGTTATAGTATTGACAACAGGAACAGGAAATAATAGAGGAAACAAAACCAACAGTAACAGCAACAACAGCCAACGCAGCTAAGCAGAGCAGCTTTCAAACTGAGTCCAATCAAAATGCGATGCAAGTCGAGATGAATGCACGTAGAGAGAAAATAATCATACAAAATCAAATGATTATAAACTCGCAACAACAACAACAACAGCAGCAGCCGTCGCATGCTGGCAAAAAGTTTAAGAAGCACACGCAACAGTCCGCATTATTTTCCACCACGGCCGCAATGTCGAACAACAATAGCAACAACAATAACAATATGGGCAACAGTGGCAACGTTAGCAATAGCAACAACAACAACAATAGCAACAATAACCGCAATTCAACCGAAGTAACTAAAAATAACTGAATTTATTTTCTTCTTCTATGTGTGTGTATGCTTGTATGTAGCACAATATTTATCACCTCACCCCAGTGATCCTGCAACAGCGGAAACATTTCGATCTCAATCAGTAAAACAAGTCACAAGTTGACTGTGCCCCCCTTCCTGCCCGTAACATCGCCACCAAAACTCCACTTTCTGAAACTATTTTAGCTAAGTTTGCATGTATGTATGTATGCGTGTGTGTACATATGTACATATGTCTGTATGTATTACGTAATACAACTTTGCGTGTACGTATTTTTCTTCTTCTTCTTCCTTTTCTTTGTTTCTTTTTTACTTTTTCAACTGTTAATTAACCAAATGTTAACCAAACCACTAAACCATTACCCAACAACCCCAACCTTGTCCGCAACAACCACAACCACAACAACAACAACAACTCCAGTTTAGTCATCACTTTCACTAACAATGATTCGCTTCATTTCCACTAGATTTCCCATTTATTTGCACACTCCCCCACGGCAGCCACATACGTCCAAGCGCAACTTAACGGCATCAATTTCACAGCTGATAATCAAACCGTTACAGCCAACGTCGCCGCCAATATGAACGCCTCCGCTAATAATGGCAACATTAACGCGAACATCAACACCATTTCCACACCCAACATCAATGCGAACGCCACCATCACAACGAATGCGGCACAACAGCCGACCAGCGGCAATGCCGGTGTACCGGTCGTCACCTACAATGGCAATCAATATTGTGTAATAACGCGCAATGATGCGGGCGCCGCCGAGAAATCGGAATTGCTGCAAATTCATGGCCAATTCACCACCGACAAGGAGGGTAAGACGAATATAATTCTAATGTCGCCGGTTTCGGTGCCGATGCAAATGCAGATGCACGTGCCGATGCAAGTGGAAGTGCAAAATCCAAATTGAATTGAATTTTTCGCGCGGCAAGCGGAGTCCGGCGCTTAGAGGCTTGCAATGAAATGGGTTTACCAGGAATGGTTCGAGCGTATTTGTCGGCGGTAATTGTCGGAAGCCAGTAGGCAGTGGTTAAACAGGTAGGCGCGCCGTCGGCATGCAGGAAGGTATAGCGGTTGCATTAGACGAGATATCGAAATCAACAAATCAAATGGTTTTCCAAATTTACACTTTTTAGTTTAAGTTCAAGATATCAAATAAGAGCGGAAACTATGTAATACAAAAGAGTGTTTGATATAAACTAGTTCATGTTATACCCAACGCACTTGTAAACTGCAGTCGTAAAAGAAAGTTTTTCGAAATGAGGCATTTAGAGTATATTTTGAAGGCTTTTGATACAAAGAAAGAACATTATTTTTCAGGAACTTTAAAATATTGAGATTCACAAGACCTTCCACTTTCTGCATGGTTTACGAAAAAATTGTTAGGGCCACAATGAGACTCTTCAATTTATTGCGATCTTTTGCCTCCCCTCTTTATTAGACTCCAACTGATTTGGACCTTAGACATATCGATGTACAATTATCTTCTTCAGGTTAGATGATTTTGGGCTCTCAAAACATAACCGGTATGCATAAGTCCGTGTCAGAGACGGTGACGAACCCGAAAATGCGGCAAAACTGGTCAGAAAATGCATCACTGAAGTCCTTTAAAAGGTGTGAGTTATCAATAATTACCATTAACCATTCAAGCATATGTTATTCGGACCTATTTTAATAATGAGAATTGGTTATCATTACTTAACATGGATCATTCAAGCATATTATGACTTCCGTACGGATTGGTTAAAATCTTAAACCCTCTTCTTTATGGTTATTCTTTCCTGCACTACGGAAAAGAACATTAATCTACAACGTAGACAAAACGTTTGTAGTACCAAGAAGTGAGAATTGAACAGTTTACAATTAATCATAGAGATGAAAATTTTAGTAGTTGCAGAGTAGGTTAGATTGAAAGGTCGAGCCAAAAAAGAAAAACGGATCTTCCTTGGACGGCGGAGAACGCCGGTCCATTTGATGCTACTAGCTTCTAAATATTGATCAAATAAAACTCTTAAAAATCGACAAAGCACTCAGAGTCTATCGAGATGTTTCAACCTCAGTTTTGCGAAAGCTGGACAGTGGAGATGAAATAGCCTTCATGTTTCCACCTCGGTTTCCTCCATTTCACTGTGACAGCCTCCGACAAAATTTTCAGCCGTACTGCATGTACACCTACTGAGCAATGAACAGCAAGAACTCAAACGATTGGTTCAAAATTAACCTTACTGTGGGCAAGTGGTTCGGTGGATCTCTTTCGCTTCGTGTTAGGCTAAACTCATGTGATGTTCAATCAATCCGTCCCTATCCGATGTAATTGGGACATGTGTGGCTTCTTTTGCGAGCTCATCGACTTTGCAGTTTCCAGCTATTCTCCTACGATTAGGTACTAGAAGTTGCAGAATTATCAGATAAATACCCAATGTAGATTGCGTCAATTTCGTTTAAAAAAGAGATTTGCTACAAAATACATAAGTCTCTAAAAAAATTCAATCTCAAAACGTTATAGCTCTATTCAGAGGGTTTAGTGGCTGAAAGTTTAGATAGACTGTATAGCATGTTCTTTCAAGATATGTTCGGCATCCCAATACAGGCTGTTTCTCAAAGTTGAAAGCATTCTGTATGAAACGTAGACTTTCCTTATGCCTCGAAGTAAACAATGGTAAGGGTACGGTTCCCAAAAGTTTATCAAATTTTCAATTACTAGCAGTTTTCCTGGTTAACCTCTTTTGTCTGATTATTGTCGCTTTCGCTTGTTTTTATGTATATAATTGTTACATGTTCTCTTCTGTATTTAAATTTCTCACACACAGTTTTTAGCTCACTATGTTTACGCGCGTTGGGTATAAAAATGATATGCATATGAATTTGAGCAGAAATTGCCATGTCAATAAAATGTCTTCGAGCTAAGATAATGAAAAAAGTTCAAAATTTGTATACACACTATAATTACGGTTCGAAATTAACTCTGTTTGGTTTGCTACGGTAACGGTAAAATTATAAATCTTAAATCTAAGAGCTGTAAGCTTAAGTTTGAAACTGCAGTTTTAAGTTAAAAACTTAGAAACTTGCTTATCACAGCGTTGGCTTACTACAAAATCAAAAAAAAGTTGAAAAACGATAAAATCTCAAAAATACCAACAAAAATAAAAAGCAAACATTTTAAAAATTAACACCACAAAGTTGCAATAGCTAACCCTCTTAATATAAATTTTTAAGTATTTACCGTTAAGCGTAAAAAAATATATGTATAACTATAAATTTTAAGAAAACCCAAAATACTTTGAAAAAGTTTGTAAATAATAAAGTAAATTAGAAAAAACAAGTGATCGTCTCCATGCAAAACAAAAATCTATATATAGTAATAAAACACACCGATAAAATTAGAAAAGCGAAAAATTGTCACGCAGATCTACATATATGCGTCATGTACATACATAAGTGTATGTATGCACCCACAAAACTTTGCATAAGCGCTTTTTAAATTAAACTTAAAAGTGTAATTTGTAAATGATTTTATAGTAACGGGTAACAAAAAAAAAACTCCAAAAAAATTATGAACTTATACTTTACCTTTAAATAGCCGTCATAAATTTGGAAAAAAAAATGATAAAAAGGAAACACTGTGTCTGTGTATGATTAGTATTAAGGAAAATTTAAGTACATATCTGGGATAAAGAAAGTAAAATAAATATAACTAATGAATAGAGCATTCAAAAATTTTGCAGTTAGCTAAACTCGCTCTAAATTTGTATCGAATTGTTGTAATATAACTGAAAATTGTGTTGCAAGTAAGACAGCAAGAAATATTAAAAAATATTTGTAAAGTTATATATGAATTTAGATCTGATAAGTTTTTTTCTTATTTTTTTTTATTTTTTTCTATATTTTATTTTTATTTAATTTAATATATTTTTAAAACATTTAGTTTTAATTTCTTTAGTATTGTTGCATACATATTATTTTATAGTTATATAGCAACCCTATGTGATACATGTCAGCTCTCAGTTAAAACATCGATTTTTTAAGATTTTATCCTAAGCATAAATAATAAATATTTCTTTAAAAATGTATTTCTTGAGTTTTTAAATTCGCTAATGTGCAATATCCAGTAAACTTATATAACCGCTCTTGGAATTCATCTCATTTCATCAAGGTTTTAGTTTCTTTCATTATATAAGACTCAATACAAAAGAAGCTTGATGATATTTTTCTCAAGTTGAGAATTATATGTAAAATAATTATTTATTTAGTATCCTAGTCGATTTCTTTATCATTTAAAATTAATTGAGATATGCGTTAATACCTAAAGGGAATTGACCAAAAATATAGAGCTATATTACTATAGACTCTATATTTATAATATATATAAAGCTATAGAATCATATCTGTATGAGTTGTATTCAGAAACCGAAATATTAAAACTTCGTGGATTTGGAGAGTCAAATTGTTAATTTTTTTTTATTATATTGGGATTTCTAATCAATCTTCAACTTATTTTTTTGTTATATTTATACTAATAAATAAGTAAAGAAATGTGTATTTTTTGATCGACCACTTTCTGCCATTTTTCCGCTAGAGACATTATTCTGTCAATGTAAAACTTTCATCAGTGAAAATCGAAATTTCGAAATTTCCAGAACCGAAGCGAACAAACGTTTGTTGAGCTACACGAGCTGATACAGCATCGACTCCGTAAACTTCACAAATTTCAATGGGAGCTTGCGTGGCATTCTTCCCTTTTTTATACAAAAATTCCAAAATATAGCGAATTTCTTCATTATTTTCATTCATTTTTGAACAGCAGTATCTTTTTTTCAACTTGCCCGAATTTGAATTTTTTTGGTTGAATGAAGCTTAAAATCTCACCTTTCCAACACTATATGGTATGATGCAATGTGATTTGTAGCATTCGAGATATACGACTACAACGACATCTATTGACAAAATACGAAAATACTTTTTCGACTACCAATACATACATGTTCCTGAAGTACCATTTTTTTAGTAACAACCAAATATTAACCTATTTTTATCGGCTTGGCGATTTTCGTTTGATAAAAGTTCGTTGCTTGTTCGTGAATTCTTGGCCAAAAACAAACAAACAAAACAAACTGTAACGAAGTCCCTGCCTTCATGTACGCCAGACATGACTCCGTGTGACTTTTTCCTATTTCCAGAAACAATGAGAACCTTAAAGGGGCGTCGTTTTAGAAAATAGATGAAAATCAAAATAATAAATAATATGGAATGAGAACTATTTTGCATCCAACAACATTAATGTAAATCTTTTTTCCAAAAACAACAATTCCCGCTATTTTTTGATTATTTTCTTTTGAATCGATTTTCGCAAATAATTTTACTTATTCATTTATTATTATTGTTTCGTTATAATATATTTTCTATACATAATATTACATATAAGTCCAAGTATATACATATATACTATATATAATATATACCGAGTTATTGATATTAACATTTGTAATTATTACTTAAACGTATTATTTATATTTATTGCATATTTGTAGTATTGAAGAGCCAAATGATGACTCATTAATTGATAACTTAAATGTGTAGAATGTGGAAAGAAAACTTTGTAAAAAACCAAAATAAAACGAATTCGTAGAGAGCATTTGCAAGTATTGTAGTTGATAAAAGAAAACAAAAGAAACAAACAAAACAACAACTATTTACGATAATAAATAAAATTGAAGTGTAAAAAACAATCCGAGTAAGAGTTATCGCTTCATTTATTAGAAAATATTATGTTTTGTACTCAGGAGAGAAAGGTAATATATTTGATGTCATTTCCGAGACCATCACCAAGAGCAAAAAACTAGAGAGTTTTCGTATCGTAATAAAGGTTTTACAGACTAACCCAACATACGATACACACCTTTATATTTAGAATCTTATTCGATCTATTAAAAAGATCTCCATTTTTCTAATATTTGGGTTTATTATTCTGTATCCCGCGTTGTATAAGTGAGATTGTATTACACAATATAGAGTTTGAAAGATAAGATTTCAAACTAAACAAACTTCTCACACAGTTTTGTGATTGTTTGACTCAATATTGTTTGAAAGCATGTCAAAGAAAGACTCCATATAAGAGAAAATAAGCCATGTTTTACAGTTTAAAGGGCAAAAAGGCAATGCAAACGGCTAACAATGTGAATAGTGTTTACGGTTCTGATACTCTAGGAGTCAATTATTCACAATTTTAGTTTCATTGATTTCGTTTCGCTTCTTTGGTGTTAAAGATGCACCACCCACTGGAAAGCCAATTGAAAATATCAATAAACTAATGGAAATCTTCGAACCCGACCATCATGTAAGTTCTGTTTCTATTGCCCAGGCCAAATAAATTAAGGCTGAATATAAAAAGAAACTCGATGTATTTATATCACACACAAAAAAACATCATGGACGGATTTTCCATCTGCGAGTCGTTGCTGAATCGCAACAAAATCGCTCCCTATCTCTAGCAAATGGTTACTGGTGATGAAGAGTAGGTTACTTACGTCAGCGACAAGCAAAAAAGGTCGTGGTCGAATCGTGGTGAGCCGATGAAAATGGTGGTAAGCCCAAAATTGACTGTCAGAAAGGGATTTGATGGGAATCATCTACTACGAACTGCTCCCTACAGCCGAAATCTGTATCAGCCTATTCCCCCAAGTGATTACTAACCGTTCATATTTCTGTTTTGAATGAATGAATTTTGTTGGTATAAAAATCGGAGCACCATTGATATATAGTTGAACAGTTTCGACGCCATATTCATAAATGTACGTCTCGGCATCAGAAATGATTCGTTTCACGTTCACAGGACTTCAGCTAAGTTGTCAAGCATCTCATTTTTGCAAAAGAATTAGGTCTTTTGGTACGAGTCCAGAACTGACACCCTCATAACCAAATCTTTAACCAACATGTGTTGTGTCGATCCATAAGAGATATTGAGATCATCTGACATCTCTTTGATAACAACACGACAATTTTCAAGCACTGTTTCTTTAACTTTTTCGATGTTATCGCATTAACAGAGGTGTATAAACGATTGGCCAGAGGCCAGTTTGCGATGACTTCACGACGATCACTGTAACCATTCTGCCACTGAAAAACTTGTGTTCATGATAAAGTCGACTCCCCAAAACACTTTTGCAATATTCTCAACGAACCTCCATATTTCTGATGTTTCTTTTGTAAAGAATAGAATATTGATAAAACTTTCATATCGGAATTTAGCTGCATTCCAATAACTGTTAATTAACTATGGTCCAATACAATAAATACAGCTATGTAATTCTTTTAAAACTTGCTGTACTGTCATTTACCATAAAAGTTGCAGTTGCGCAATTGCCAGCACTACAAAAATAAGAAACATACGACTCTTTTTTTTCAAGTTTTTTTCTCAAAAACGAGCCTATACCACTTTAATTAAGAAGATTCTGAATGAAATCTTAGTGACCAAAAGGCCTGTTTGCAAGCATTCCATCAAACCATTAGTACAAATAAATACGGCAAACACCAACCACTTCCACCAAACTGTTTTTGAACAGTTGAATTGACCATAAACAGAAACTGGCTGCTGCAAAAATAGCTGCGACGACATATACGAGTACACAAGTAAGAACAACAAGAGTAAGAAATACTTTACGAGCCAAAAGCAGCAAAGTGGGGGCATAAATTATCCGACGTAACCGCTGTGCATTTACGTGTGTTTGTGTCTGTGCAGCTGTATGTGTTTATTTGAAAAGTTATGTCTTATGAACCCAGCAAACAAATTATTTTTTTAATACCAAATTTTTTTAAATTTAAAATTTTTTTTTATAATTAACTTGGAGAATATATGTACAAACCTCTATTTATTGATGCAAATGCAATAATTACTCTGTGGACTTAAATAATATATATAACTATATCCAGCGAAGCACTCTCAGGTCGCCGACATTCACATTTTCTGTTGTTACAACAAGAATGGTTGACAAATAGGCGCCAGTTTTGAAAACTTTGACCAAAGTCAAGCAGTGCCTCTCATTTGTGGTGTATGTCGGAGCATTATTCAACAAGTGAAGTGTATACCTCGTTTCTTCTGTCTCTTTGGTATGGCTGAGGATGGTATTTTCTTCAAAAAGTTCATTGTAAGATCAGTATGGTGTGAAGTGAACAAAAGATGGTTCGAGATTTCTCCAAGTTGATCAAATTTTAAAATGTTGGAGTATTATTGTAAATAACTATTAAGAGTAATAAAATTGTTCGTCTGTATGGCTGATAATCTTCCTCGCCTTCTTTACTATTTCAACAAAAATTGGGCCAACTTCAAGAACTCAGAGAGTCATAGAAATTGGAGGCTAGCAATTGGAAGAAAAAAATAGTTAACTTTTATGCGAGCTTTATGCACCGAAATGTTATCTAACTTATGATTAGTGCCACTCTTACTTCGAATGTTTGAGAATATTATTCATGACATCCATACTAATTGCAGGATATTTACGAAGATATAGGTGTTATGTGATTTCAGTTTACTTTATTAATTGTTTTTTTGATAATATGCTAACTGATTTTTACAAATTCCCATTAGTATAATTCCAATCAGTTTATTCCTCACATTTTCTTCACTTTTGATAAGTAAGTGGTCCATTTGTTGAATATTAATAATATGTGACCTGGTCTACGGAAAGGGGGCTTAGGTGTCAAAAAATCAATTTTCACTTTTTAGTTGATTCGGATGGAAGATGAGATTTTAACAGCTGTTTCCCAGAAAACTAGTTTTCGCACGTTAGCTCCCTTTTCCCTTTTCGTAGACCAGGTCACATATATAGAATATAGAGTATTCCGGTAACTACAATATTACTCTCACAGAAAAGACGCGATGCTGAAGCAGACAACTGATTTGAAAGATGTGCAGTTAGGTAGTCGAGCAGTTTGTTCCCATTATCCACAAACCACGATTTGGTAATTCCTGAATGCAAATATCACCTTGTACATATTCGAGGCTGAATTTATCCAGACTTGGAAGATTTGAGTCAACCAGAATATCAATATAATCTGTGATACGCATTATACCATCGATTCGCCAAAGTACATCCAGCTTATTTCCCCGAAGCCAGCAGTGATCCACCTCAAAATTTTATTGTTTGGCATATGTTGTGATCCTGCATATCAACCTGTTTGTCAATCAATGTTCATGAACGTTCACCTGATCCAAGTCGTATAATTTCGGTTTCATCGGACAAAGTAACTCTTTTCGAATCATCCATGGTGAATTATTCATATTTTTGGCGAACCCTAATCGAGGCTTACGATCTTATCATTTAAGAACGTTTTTTTATTGTTCTAGCTCTCAGCCAGTTTAATAGTTTTCAGAGTGCAGAAGCAACAAATAATAGTCTGGAAATGCCTGCAACAGTTGAGGACAACTGCGGCGGATGGCCTCCACTCTTTCGTATTTCGTATTCCACTCTTAAACTATTATGATTTTTTATTTTTTTAGTCCAAGACACATTTTATATTTTCCGGGATTTATCGGTAAGAAAAACAACATCACGTTTTCCCTCAAAATAGAATTTACGGTTTTCTCATCATAAAGCAACTAAAAAGTTATTAAACATCTATATTTATTTATTTATAATTAAAAAGAGTCCCGTTACTTTGAAAAAAGTTTTACCAACCATATACATACGTAGCCTCACCTTGAACGCGGACAATACTCATCTCAGAATTTGCATTGTTAAATAACTAAAAGATAATTTTAGTTTAAGGTCCCACGACAGAGACGACTGATGTTGAAGGTTGCTAAATCAAAATGTGCCAAAACTATCATTGACAAATCTTTTTAGTATTTCGCTTTCAACTAAATCTAGTAACACTTTTAACACACTCGCAGGTAAATATTAGAGCGTACTTATGCATTTGCTTGTTGGGATTAATTAGCACAGAACAGCAAATTGAATATTTAACAATAAAGCAATAACAACAACGCCTACAAACGCAACAACAACTATTAACTGCCAAAGAAAACTAACAATCTCCAGCATAATACTTGTATAGCGTCAGCATTAACAAGTGTCAGCTGCTGCAGCCAATCAACCTACATACCTATCACCTTCAATCGATTCTGAGTGCACGCCATCGAATCTGTTGAATCAGTTGAGTTTTTAATTCTCGCGTAGACGGTCGTTTACGGTGATTTGCAAGTTAAGATGCTAAATGGAAAATTCTACACGGGTCTGCCGCCCGGCATGATTGAACGGGGTGCGACACAGCGCAATCGCCTGCAATCAAGTATTTTCTGGCCGGATGACACGAAAGTCGACTCAGCGGTGGAGACGCGTGTCAAACGGCGTAATAGCTTACAAATTGCACAAGCCGAAAGGCCACGACTGCGCATGCAATCATCGGTGAGCGGTGGTGGCGGCGGTGATGCAGACATAAATACACGACAGCTATTTCAGAAAGAGTTTTCAAAATCATCAATCGAGTTTTTGGATAATCTTTGTGATGAAACGAAAGCTAGAAAACCTTTGCTCTTTAGGGGTCATAGGAGTGCAGCCAGCGAGGTGACAGCTAAACCGACAGCACTGAGACTGCCGCTGCCCGAGAATGTGGTGAACGCTGGCTATACCACTGCCAAGAAGAAGCAAGCGTTCACATCGAAAATCGAGTTCTACGATTATGTGGGTGATGAGTTGAACAATCGAAATAATTTGAGACGCGCCAAAATGGACATGAACGATAAGAAGGAGATGGAGCGAAATACGAAGAACAGTCCCAAATTGCAAGTGAAAAACAATATGCGCGATTTAAGCGCGAAGGAAAAGCTATATCCCACCGAGCGACGTGAGAAGGTGGAATTAGAGAAAGTGAGTAGCAAGAATGTGCAGGATAATACTGAAATTGAATTGAAAAACAATATGCGCGCCGAAACGGAGAACAGAGCGCAGGATCGTTACGCCACCGAAGTATTTGATGAAGAATACGAAGGTGTGCGTTACAATTCAGCAGGAAGTAGGAGAAATCCGCGTGCAAGCGTAGATCGTTTTAGAGACGAACGCATACGTGAACTGGATTTTTTGGAAAGTAGACGAACTGTTAGTCCAGAGCATGGCTACAGACGTGAACATCGTTTACAAGAATTGTATGAAGATGAATATGGCGCTCCCGATTATGCACCCACTGGACGCTATGGGCGCGTGACAGCAGTGCGTCGCTCCAACAGCGTTGGACGTTTCACGACGCCACCAAAACGCATACTAAAACAACCCATAAGAGAGCGCAGGCATTACGAGGATTATGCAGATGATGGTTATAGAAGCAGCAATATCAATAGAGGCAATGCCCCTTATAGACGCAGAAATAACGAAGTATATGAACGCCAAGCTTACAACGAGCACGATGCTGAAGAAAATGTGGACTACATGGAGGATCGCATGAGAAATATGCGCGTTCACACATCACCAAAAAAACATGTCACCTACAGCGATGACACCTACTCGCACGACGATGAAATGCCAACTCAGTCACGACGAACGCTCGCGTCAAACGCGCAGTCGCGCAACCGCGCACCACCATCAATAAAAACAGCAGCAAATATGCGCACCGGAAGCAACAACCTGCAACGCCAACAACCAGCCTTACGACGCTACAATAGTGAAATCGATATCGTAGATGATGCTAATGTGGAGACGTTGGAGCCGGAATTTGTGGAAAATGACATGAGCGGCAGCGCTGCAACAATCAAGTCATTAAATATTGCTGGCACTTACAATAACAAAAGCAATAGCCACCAGTGCATTGAGGGTGAAGAGCACAAGCGTGTGGTCAATAAAATAAATAACAACAAAAACAATAATTACAATAATACAAGCAGTCGTCTTAACAATCAAACTATAGCATCAGCTGCACGAAAAATCACACCAAATATGCCCACAGCCGTGACAACAAAGCAAAACACCGACACGCGAAGCGCAACACCAGAAGCGGCGGCGGGAGCGGGCGTTAAAAAACATTTGCGCAGCAGCCTCTGTTTTAACAATGGCGAGATCATTGCGAGCGATGACGGCGGTTCGACGTCCGTAAAGGCACCCACGCGCAATGCGCGCAGCACGGCGACGCGTCAGCGCATTAGTGTGGGTCTGCCCGATTAACAGCAGACTTGGCGCTGAGCGGCTAAGCGGCGGCGTAACTGGACGCGCAGCTGCAGTGTACAACGCGAGCATGGTGAACGGCTTGTACGCGTACTTGTTTTGCGGCGCGCGCTCGCTAACACAAAGATCATTCATAAAATGAGCTTTATCATTGTAAAATGTTGTTGCTTTGGTTGTGTCTTTAAGTGATCGAATTTTATAAATGGAAAATTAACAAAGTGACTTTATGAACGTTATAGTAAATACAGCGCGGTATATATGTGCATACACATATGCAAATTTCAATGCTAGATATTTCCCATAAATGTTTCGGTGTATGGTATATTTGTTAATATGTGTAGGTATCTCATTATATAAGGCTTTTGTGTTTTTTATTTTTGCGCTTAACTAGTATTTTATGGCATTTTGTGTTCTTAAAGTTGGAAATTCATAAATACCAATGAATACAAATACAATGGCAAGCCTAGACTCAAATTCAAGATCACGTCTATGTAAACAATTTTCGTACTTACTACAGCATATAAATATACATACAAATAGTATTTTATGTTGCCTATAAAGCCATAAATACAAATCTATATTTTAAAGCGATAATTGAAAATGTTTTTACATAAAAAATCTCAGTTGAAAATCTATCAGTAGTCTATTGCTGGATATAAGTACTAACTTGGAATTTTAATTTCAATTATTTACAACAAAATTTGTAATAAACAGCTGTTCAATAGTCAGCTAGAATGACATCAGCAAATATCTTGGCTTAATCAGCTATCTGTATTATTCGAAAGGAACAGCTTATGTCGAAAGTATCAATATGATGACTAACAATAATTTAAAGTTTAAGCTATTTTTTCAGTTGATATCAAATTTTTATTACGAACTGAGCATTATTACCGTTGAGTTCTTTAAGAGGTTAGATGGGTTTCCTCGGGTAAAAAACAGCCTTATTTCAACATTTTTTTCTTATATAAAAAAAAAGAAAAATATTTTATTAGAATTTTTATTGTTACAAAAACATACACTATAAACAAGGAAATTCTGAAATGTTTGGAAACCCGGCTATTGCGACACCAATTCCGGAGACCAATAGGAAAAAAGATGTGCCTGCGTTGGCAGGATAACTCCTTACAGGATAAACTAAAGTGAAAAAATAAAACTTTAACTTAGAACTTAGGACGAAGAAAAGAAACTGAAATTTGGATTTTACATTTTTACAAAAAAATTAAAATTTCAGTGAACATTTCGCGAAATTTTTTTATTTGTTCAAATAGTGGTAATCGAAAAAAAATCCTCCGTCCAAATCTTTAAGGATTGTATCTCAAAGACCTGTATAAAATTTAATGAAGATCGGTTGAGTAGTTCTCGAGAAATCTTGCCAACAAAAACACATTTTCGAGAAAAACGTCTTTAAAGACGGCGCACTTAGTTTGGCTAGCCTCGAGCGCACAAGTTCTCAAAGCCATATCTCCGAAAATACTACTCAGAGTTGTTACAGAATTTAATAAGACAATAAAAAATCGATTTTTTGAAAGCCGTAAACCCATGTAACCTCTTAATTCCAATAAAAAAATCAATCACTTTTGGAAACTCATTGGAGAAGGTAAAGAATTTTCGGGCGATCTGTGGTCACGAAGTTGAAGGTTGTTGGGTGCTTGAGTTTGATAAGTAATAAACGGATTTTCCCGAATTCCACGAACCCTAAAAGTCCTATGGCATAGTAGAGTTGAAAGCCAAAATTCTAGATAATAAAAAGATCTACACCTTGTGTAAACCTTGTGTAAGCATTTATCTCACATAACCTCCAAATTTTATGTTGAAATTACCAAGTTTTTGGTTTTTTTATTTTTATTTTACAAAACATTTTTTTCTTCTTGAAATTTTAACTTTTATTCATATGACTATTAGTTTTTTCGGAAATCGAGATAACCCTTAAAACTCCGCTTTCATACACTTCCCAGCCTCTGATCGCCTGTAAATGATTTTTTTTTTTCAATTTTTGCTATATTCTCTACCTTCTCTTATCAGTTTCATACTACCATTATTATTTTTTCACTTTTTACAATTTTCCAAAGGCTTCACTCCCGTTCTAAAAAGCTAATACAATACAATAACTAATTTTCCCTTAACTACATTTCAGCCGTCTTTCAATGCCATGATAAATATATATAGATATTTATGTATCAGTGAAAAATTATTGAAATTAATGATGTTGCAAACTTATGGGTATTTAAAACAGTTTTTCTAAAAATAAATAGTTCGGTTTGTAGTTTGAATATATATATGAATTTATTTGTAATAAATTATGTCATATTAATATATAATATAATGGATATACACGTACTAACTAGTATCGTAAATATTAGAATTACTTTTGTTGTAGTGAAGGAAATTTATTTACATAGTTTGTATAATAAAAAAAAACTTTCAATTAACAATGTTTTGAAAAATAAAATATAATAAAAAAATGTTAACCCAACTAAAAAAATTGGTTTTAGTTGTTTAGAAAGTACATAAACTCGAGTTTATTATTTTCTGTTTATGAAGAACTCTCAAGTATTCTCTTGTATGTCGGTTGAGTAAGAAAATTTGAAATTCATAAATACATACATATATGGCTATTTTATAGTGTATCGCGGCTAAAACAGTCAGCCGTGGTGCTTAAATTTTCAAGAATGAAAAAAAAAAATTGTTCAATCATTAGTGTGTCTCTATAATTTCAAAATAAATTCTTAGTTTTTGTGAGTAGAGTTTTATGTTAAGCAGCTGAATCCTTAAAAACTTGGACCACGGTGTCGCAGAGACTTTTCGTGGTGGCTTTTTCTCCGTTCACATACCGACGAAGGACAGGTGGATGGGGAGTAGTCGCTGGAAAAGAGCTGTAGTGAGATTTTTCATGGATCGGTTGAAGGTAAGAGAGTAAGTTGAAGGGAGAGTTTTGTGCAAGGAGCTCCCGGTAAATCTTAAATTTAGGTTGTAATGATTTTCAGTAGGAAGTGGCTGCTATTAAGGTAGGAGTTGATATTTTGCTTCCAAGTGCTGTCTTTTTCTGGAAGGTGAACATTCACTCCGACAGTAGAGCGGCAATACTACCTTTGAGTTCGCTAACTGTGGACTCATAGTTGATCAAGGAGCATCTGTCCTCACTAAAAAAAAAAACGGAATCACTGGTAACTTTAAAGCTGCTGAGGGGGCTCACATTGGAGTGGGAACGAGTTGGATCTAGGTTGCGTTCTATCACTGGATCTATGGACCTCGTGGCGCTTAGCAGACCTTTATCAATGACCAACATCTGGGCAACTGCGAGATACTTTTGGCCTAGAGTAGAATGCAGAACATATACTGAACTACTTGTCCTTAGCAAAGTTCAACTTGATCCCATCGGTAAGGCTAAAAAAATTTGAAAAAGTTGTACGAAAAAAGGTCCTGTGGAACATCCAGGCTACTTCACTTCCATTGTTACCATTTACAAGATTGAGGTCGAAAAGCTTTGTTTGAGAATCTTTATAAACAATTTCATAGAAGTATTATGTACCTAAATGAACCGGCGTTCTATGTAAGCCTTTAAAGGGTGGTCCCTTCTAGGATCAACTTTCTGTCGTAATCTTAACTTGACCCTTTGATAGGAATTCTTCTTGTCAGCCTGCTGCTGCGCATCTCTGTAGAGGAATACAATGTTGAAAATTGAGAAGGCTAATATAGTTGTAGGCACGAATTGTTCAACCAGACTGGCAGCACTTACGGTCCAAAACTATAAAACGAATGCCTTGTAACGAATTATACTCATTAACTTTGTTGTTGCCTTTAGATGTAAAAGTCTTGACTACAGAGCAGCTCTCAAATATAGCTAGCGAAAAATGGTGTATCCAAGACGACTGTTATAGAACTCCATGTTAAAAGACGTGCTTGGAAAATAGAGGCAAATTTGTTTTCTAGTTCGTCATCTGATTTGAGTGAAGTTTTGAATATACAAGACTAATGAATTTGCATGTTTGACTTCGGCTGTTCAGACAGAATATCAATGAAATCTGGTTCCCATAAAACCAAACCAATAACGCTTTGTAGTGCAAAACCTTTCTTTGATGAACTTTGACCCTCCTACGATTTCGGAGAAAGTCTTGGCAAATACTCTGACATTGTTGCTCCACTGTCAATGCAATTTCGCACATTTAACTGTAAAAGCTTTATCTACTATAAGCTAATCCGTGTAATACTCAGCTGCTAAGCTTGATTTTATTGCATAAGGATGAAGACTCTGGAGAAAAGTGAGTAAATTCAAATAGCAAGTAGCCTGTCGATTTTGGCTATCAAATTACGACAAGCACGAGCGCTTTTATGGCATAAATATGCAACCATGTGACTTCGCTTTCAACAACTGCTGCTATTACGCAATTAAATACAAATCTCACCTGTATTACCGACACATCTATTAGTTTAAAGGAGCTCCCCCAAAATCGGATATTCCCGCCGGCTACTTTGACGGTAATTAAAGCAATTGGTTTTTCATATTATTTAGGCATTGCAATTGCATTTATGCGTGCCAAAGATATACATAAATGAATGCATAACGAATGCAACATGCGAAGCATAAAACGCGAACCCGCCGCACAGCTCACCCGACAGACAGGATGTGCCGAGGAAATGTGCGCATGCGCGATTATATGTATGTACGTGCGCGCGACAACTATTGAGCAATTTGAAAAATTCAAGTCCAACGTGGCCGCACAAGCAAGCAGCAAAAGAAATGGTTACGTAACAGTTATTGCGCGCGTACGAAATAAAAGCAACGACGGTAAGACGAAGAAAAACGACAACAAGAAATAATCAATTACAAAAACACCGGCAGCAATGAAGGAAAATAGCTGCCACTTGCCACTTGCAACGTGCAACTTGCCAAGCAGGCGACCTGTTGTTGCTAGCCGCTTGCCAACGCATACAGACATAATAAATAAATTGCCAAACGAGTGCAAAGCAAGCCAGTCAGTTACAAGAAAATTGTTCCGCATTTGCGCGTAGCACATCCTGTAACGCCAACGAATGGGCAACAGCTGCTTGCTGCTTTCTGCTGGCTCGTGGCTTGCTACTGGCTGCGACGTACGTCAATGCCAAGGCAAGCGGTTGCGGCCTTAGAAAGTAGTGCATGAGCTGCGCGACTTGCGGCATGCGGTTTATACATATGTAAGTGTGCACCTTCATACAGCTTGCAACGTGCAACATGCCACATGCTAACTCCTTATGGCAATCCGATTGACTGCATAAAGCAAAAGTGATTGCAATGTTGCCGCGCCTGCTTGCGGTGTATGTGGCTTAGTTGCACGCGCACGTTTCCTGCATTTGAACCTGAACTTCAAAAAAAACGAAAGCAATTGGTTGTGGGTAAATAAAAGTATGAGACAGAGACACAGTCGTATTATGTTGTATTATTTAGTCATTTTCGGCTGATTTCTTATTTTCTTATTTAACCCGTTTGTTGCTGGTTCGCGCCACTTTGTTGCCAAATCGGATTTGTCAGTTTTAATAAACTCATATAATGATAGATATGCAACATAACCTAGCAATTTGAAAATAACGACGCAGACTTTAACAAGTTAAACAGGTAGTTCCCAATGCAGGAATTTTCAGTAATAAATAAAAAGCACTTCAAAATCGTTTAGGCTAAAAAGTGGAAAATGTATTTTTGGAGGTGTCAACTAATTGAATTAATTGGGGAAAACATTTGCAAAAAGAATGTGCGAATATTTGGCATACCTTCGTATTATTAGTGGTCCCTTTATGGGTGGTTTGTTGCAAACCTGTTGCTGATTTTAGTCCTTGATTAGCGGACATTTTATGGTACATCAATGTGAACCTGTTGCCAGCTACAATTTAATTTCAGATATTTTTTTCTATTTTTGGAAATTTGAAGAAATCTAAACAAGTACTCAGGATTTATAACAAAAATAATTTTAAGCCTAGTTTCTGAAGTAATATTTGTTTGGGGTTTCGATCCCTTTTTCACTTTCTGGCGAATTTGTAGGAGAGTCCGCCCGTTAGTTGTTGACAATCGAGTTTTATAACTCTACCTCTCGATCTTGTGCAACAGATAGGTAGGTAGTAGATTGTGCCCTAACCTCCTTCACACAGACTTATAAAGGTCCAGTAATTTGCTGTGCTCAATTGAATCGTATACTCCCACTTCTGCTTCAATTTTCAAATTAATTTAATCATTTTCAAGCTAGAATTAAAAACCTTCATTCTCTGAAGGTTAGACGAGTAGTCCATATTATGCCAACTAGATATTTTATTCTCATTGACAGCTTTTATATTTTGTAACCTCTTCAGCTACCTTGCTGTGTCTTCCCGGCGCAATACCGTTTTAAATATAAACAGATTTTGGATCTACCTTATAATATTTTAGGGTGTAAACTCGGACAAGGTATAACTCTAACTTCGCACACTGCGGTAGAATTTATAGATTTGAAGGGAAAAGTTAATGGTTTGGATTCCCCGAAGCATTAATTTAAGGAATATTTACTACTTGCACCCAAGAAACATCTACAGCTGATGGACATTTCTTGGAATTTAAAAAAATATTGCGAATAAACAAATTGGAAACAGTTAATTGGCTTCTGCGTTCTTGGGACAGGCTTACCGGCAGAGTACTCTGTTTCGATTGTTTCTTGATCTCTGGAGTTTAACAGTAGATCCATGGTCACGAAACGAAGCAAACTTTTTTTTGGACTGCGGTTTTAACAGCGTCAAACGTTACCATGAAGTAGCTTAAACGTGAGTTTGTTACAAAAATTACGTTTCATCATGTCTTATAGTATGAATAACACAGCGATATTATAATATCAGTTTTCGCATAGCCATAATATTCGGCACAACTCGGACTAAAGTATGGAACGACTTGGCGCATTTTACGTGGAGATCTTAAGTTAAAAGCGTACAAAATACAACTAGTGCAAGAACTAAAGCCACTCGACCCTCCAAAGCGACATCGCTTCACTCTATTGGCTCTTGAAAAGTTCAAAGAAAATCCGATTCAAAAGCTGCCATTTCTTCCAGAAAAAAACAACGGTTTGGTGTGGTTTGTGGGCCGGTAGAATTATCGGTCCATATTTCTACAAAAATGATGCCGGTGAGAACGTAACCCTCAATAGCGACCGTTATCGCCCCATGATAACCAACTATTTGATGTCTGAAATGTAAGCTCGTCTTCTCAGCGACATTTGGTTTCAACAAGACGGCGCCACTTCCGTCACATCGTATTGATCAATGGATTTATTGAGAGAATACTTCGGTGAGCTGATAATTTCACGTTTTAGGCAGGTCAATTGGCAACCTTTCTGTGGGATATATAAAGTTTAATGTCTATACGGACAATTCGCTTCGATTCAGGCCTTGCAGCAAAACATCACGAGTGTCATTCGCGAGTTACCGTTTGAGATGCTCGAACGAGTCATCGAAAATTGGACTTAACAGATGGATTATCTGAGACGGAGCCGCGGAAAACATTTAAAAGAGATAGTCTTAAAAACAAAAATCCAAACAATACTTTTCCAAACGATAATAAAAATTCCCCATTAAGTATGAAGTTTCTGTGTGTTATAATTAAATGTGTGTTATAATTAAATGAATGCCATAAACTTGAATCTACGCGGAAATCAAGAAACTTGAATTGTCAGCAACTAATTTCTTTCGTTCTCATGTCGTTTATGTAACCCTTCAGGAAATGTATCGCGCTTGTGTGGGTGGTCTTCTTTAATAGGTATAAACACATTAAACTCATCATTTAACTGCCGGGATTCTCTTTATTATTTATTGGCTTAAAAGCAGTCAAGTTCAATGCTGAATGGGTGCAATAAACCCATTTAATGTAACGACTGAGTAATTTAGTTCGGCAAGTTTACACAATAATAAAAGGAAAGCAAAAGAAAAGTGTGATTCGTATGCAAACAAAACATTTGCAAGCATTAAGCGAAACTGGCATACAAACTAATTACCTTGGCCGCGGTTGAACCGCGCTCATGAATTGCAAACCAAAAGAAATGCAACTAAGCACACGCTGTACGAAATGATAATAAGAAAATATCGGTAAGTACTTATGCTGTTTCAACCACTTAACACAATATGCCGCGGAGCCCCATCTCAGTGTTTTTCTTTTTTTCCAATTGGCCGCGTAATGGCTCGGGAAATGCAAATGCTAGCGCCACTTGTTGCACAGCTGCCGCTTTTGCCACCATGCAGGTGGTGGGAGGGGCGGCGAATAACTACCGGCAACACATTTAACTTTTTGCTTTGCAGATAGCGATCGAAATGGCCAACGAATGCTGCCTGAACTAGTGCCAGAGCCACCAGCCCAGGCGAACCATCGTGAAGCCACCAGCAACGGCAGCAGCGCGACCATCACTTAGACTAGGCGAAGCGAGCGTTGCTGAGGCGCATCATGGGGCGGCGCGGTGTGGTCTGTGGCGGCAGCGCGCCTAGCTTTTGGCATTAGGAAGCTGCATAAAACCAATGCGCTCATTGGGAAAACTTTCAGTTTCATAGAGACAACGTTGGCGCGTAAATCGTTAGTTACGTGGCATTTGAGTATTGTAGTTGGCGCGCTTTGTGGCTAAGTTGTGGCATTTGTTTACTGTTAATGAGTTGCGCTTCGTGTCGGCTCGCGCCTTTTGTGTTTGTTTTGTGTACGCTTACTAAACTATTCATATAATTTATCGCGTCGAAATTAATGCCAAATTTCGTTTGTTCATTGAATTGAGTGATTCAAGCGATTCAAGCGATTTGAGTTTTGCGTGCCGTTGAAGGTGTTTTGGTGATTGTGAATTTTGTAAACGAGCGTGGACATGAAGAGGTTTTGGAATGTAAGTAAATATACAGACATGTGTCTACAGATATGCAGGCTTTAGTAGCAACAGCTATCGAAATGGCACAACTGAGTGAATAAATCATAAGTCAATATATGTATATAAAAATGGATATGCGTGTAACCTAAATAAGTAAACGAATGCTTTAATTAAAGCGGTTTCGATAGATCGCGCCTTGCACTGTTTCACTATGTTTACCGAATTACTGGAATGTCCACTTTCAAAATATCTGCGTATATCGATGTGGGTAACTATGCTTACGAAAATTTGCACAGTTACCCACAACGCGATTTGTTGCGTCACATTTTTGCAAGGCGCAACATTTGGAGACGGGCATGGATAATTTATAACTAGCCAGAGACATTAGGGTTGGAAATATAAGAAAACCACCGCTCGTCTCCCCAAAAAGAAATTCTGGATTTGCATATAGAATTGCGGAAGAATATAAAATAGAGCATTATACCATAGTTGAATAGAATATCTTAATTTTTGGGCATTCCTCTTCTTATTATTATATTTATAATTTTTTTTTATAAAATAACTGGCCGTTAAGGGGGTAGTGGGGTAATCTTAAAAAAAAAAAAATTTTGGTTTTGTTTTTGCATTTTCTGTTCCCTTATATCCTTAGAAATAATGGAGAAATCCACTTTACCATTGGAAGGTTTCGAAAAAGGCCCAAAAATACTAATACCGTTCGACTTTCGGAGCGCTCGGAGTGCACACCTAGTAAGGTACACACCAGTACCTCAAACTTTAAACGCGTTTTTGTCAAAACACCCTTTTTTAAACTGGCGGACATGATTCCGGTCGAACTACTCAACCGATTTGAATTTTTTTTTAATGTTTACAAAACGCCTGGCTATCGTCACTAATAATTAATTCTAATTTATTGACAATGTTAAGACAAAATTTATGTAAAAAAACATGGGGAAAATTAAAAAAAACGTTAATTACATACATGCTTTTTTATTTATCAACATATTTTCACGATTCCAGTACTTTTTAAGAACAAATTGGGTTTTTGTGGATATTTTCCGCGTTCTGTCACATACTTTTCAGTTTTTTTTTAGCGTGAAGAACACGTAAAAAATTTAAATTGTTTAACAAAAAATTATGTAAAATATTATTTATAAAAAAGACCATGAAAAAATATTTTTGCTGTGCTGTGTGTCTGATCCCCTTCTTAATAAACTGATAATTTTCAAAATCGGAGATTTTTCGAAATTTTCATGGACTTGACGTGGCTTGACCCCGAAGTTAAAATGGCTTGTTTTCAACCGTAAGGAATAGTTGACGACAAGCTCAAATTAAATAAAATTTTTTGTATTTATCTTTGCATGAAGGGGCAATTTTTAAACAGTAAGATGAATTTTAATAAAAGTACCTTGGGTGCTTTTAGCTATATAAATTTCTTTTTTGTTAAATAATATTACATAAAAAATCCCAAAAAATTTCCAGACAACCTTAATATGCGCATATTTATCATAGAAATTGTTCACGATACTCGGCCTTGTTATTTTAAAAAATTGCAATCCATAACAAAAATTAATATCAAATTAAAAATTAAATTAAAAAAAAATTATTTCAACAAGAAAATAAAAAAAAAATTAAATTTTCATAATAAAGATTTTAACAAACATAAAAAATTTACTTTTTCATACGAAAATTTTAATTGTTTATCTAATTATTTTTATTAAATTAATATCTCTTATTATTATAAAAAAATATTTTCAATTACAAAATTTGTTATTCAGTTTGTTTGATTAAAATAAACTTTTTTGTTTATTTTTATTTTTAAACTTTATTGCAATATTTGTAAATCAAAACCGTGTATCGAAAAAATAGTAGAATAAAATAGTATAAAATGTAATTTCAATAAAAAAATAACAAAAAAAAAACAATGTAGTATTTGGTAAAAATTTTAGGAAAAATAAAAAAAAGTTAGTTTTTTTTATACTAAAATTTTAATTGTTTATTTCATTATTTTTTGTGGATTAATATTTTTATTATTATAAAAAGTAATTTTCAGATAGTTTTTGTTTAATTTTTTTAATAAAAACTAAATATTTTTATGAAAATAACCTTTTTTTATTTAATTTCTTTTTTATATTAGTTTTAATATTTGTAATAAAAAAAATTTCAATTAATTTCTTATTTAATTTGTTTGTTTGAATTGAAACTTTTTAATAAAAACTGATTTTTTTAATAAAATAAATTTTTTTTATTTAAGTTTTCAATGTGAATTTTAATATTTTTAAATCAAAACCGAGCATCGGTGAAAAGAAATTTAAAAAAATTGTATTAACAAAATATTATTTATTATGAAATTAAATATTTAATTAAATTCTTTTAAAACTTTTTTAAAAGATTTTCTGCAGCAACACACTTTTCAATAATACATTTATAGCACGTTTGGCTCGATATGAATAAGAAAAATAGTTTGAATGTACCAATTTACTTACCACTGATTATTACTTTCCACAGTTCACTCACACACTCGCAAATAGTATTTTCCGGTAAATTTCCACTTTATTAAAAGTTATTACAATAATTATTCACGTTCAAAAGAAACTAGTTTCAATTATTAAAAATAAGTATCCACATGCGGCACGGCGTGGAACGAATCGTGCGAAAAGTAGTTAACCAATTTTGAATAAAAGCAGTCAAAACGTGAGGACGTTGCTTTTTATTGATGGGCGGCGTAGGCAGGTGTGAATAGGTGTGGTGTCCTCAAGCGTGGCGCCATCGTGGGTGGTATATTTGTATCAGTATTAGTGTGTCGTTTTCTCGCGAGTGGCGTTCTTGTGAGTCTAGTTTGATGGGTTGGAATGTAACAGTGTTGTGCTGCGTAGTGTGGTGTATTATAGTGGTGCAATGTGGTGGTGTGTTGAAATGGGTTAGGCTCATTTAGCCATAGTTCAAGTTATTAAGAAACGAAATGGAAGGTTCGCTTTGTCCAAAGCCACTAATCTGGCTTTACTCCATACCTCTCCCTCTCGAGAGACTGCCTTCTTATATAGGAAAGCCGATCATTCATCGGCATATCTGATGAACTTGTGAAGCCTATGGTGACATAAGGCACTCTCACCTTTTTGAGGTGGTCCATGGTTTCATTTTACCACTTTTAGGAAGACTGCGGAGAAAGGCGCCGCCACTATCTTCCATACCTGACCAGCATGCTTATCACCGTAGCGTTCCATGATTTAGTTAGGGGGGCTTCTGCCCCCTGTAGAGCCTTTAATAATTTTAACAGATATTCTTTTGCTAGTGCTGGCGATTCTGCCACGTATGAAAACTCTACCTCCATTACTTGCCGGCGGTTTTCTACCGACTTCCTTCAGCCTATTGCTCGTTGAATGGCCTGATGAAGAGAATCCTACTGGGGTCTCGATCTTGTTGCTGCAACGTTTTCGTCAAAGTTTGTGTTTTTGTTATTTTTGTACATGTAAAAAGGGTGCCCACTCAGAGCCATCCCCCAGAAAGGTAGTCGCCTTTAATGGTCCCTAGGTTGTATCGTTGCTATTTCCGTCAATCATTTCTGATAAGGTGTCAGAATCCCGCAACCACCAGCCCAGCTTGTTAAGCCAACAAGCGGTAAATTGAGGGCATACTGGTAAAGTAAGAGTGGCAAAATTTGGAGTTCAGCCAAAAGCAACTTCTAATTACTAACCTATATTCTACTTAACTGAATATCATAAGAGGAGTGGGTAAATATATTTAATACTCTAGGGAACCAGAAAGGTATCAAGATAGGTTAAGTTTCTTATATTGTCTTCACTCGATTTTCATCGGATAATACTTCGCTTTACTTAAGCTTAATTCTGTACTTTTAACACTTGCAGTGGTTGCGGCCTCATACTATTTGAATATCAAAAAAGTATTTTGAATAATAATGAAAAACTAAACAACAAATAAATATACATATAAATCTTAGTAATACAAAAAGCGCTAAAACTAGTATGTATTATTAGGCGTTAATTCAAAATAAGCTTGACTATAAAAACTGAGGAAACAGGTGAGCGTTAAATACATTTTTTCATTAAGTTTGAAAGAGCGGCGAAGACATTGACAGTGATTTAATGAGTTGCAAGGTCATCTATTGAACTCGCTACATAATGACTTAGCTATTAATACACTTATGTATGAATATTAGAGAGAAACATGTAGTCAAAGCCGAGTAAAGACAATAATCGGAATTATGTTATTATGAATATCCTGCAAAAACTAATAGGAGACTATCTACAGATTGGCACCTGATTGTCATTCAGTGTTAATTATTGTATTGTATATTGACAGTGGAATTTATTAAATGCACATTTATTTTTCTCTTTTATACTTTCTCGTCGTTGCAGCTGCTGTATTTCACCCTGTTGTGGCTGGGAACTAGCGTGCGAGCGCATAGTTCGTTTTATCGACGCGCTTATTACAGTCCCATCTCCTCATCACCCACCCACTACTTCACCTCACATCCCGGCAGTCATGAGTTCATGCCACTCTCGTATGCTAGCGATCTGCATACCGAAGAGAGCAAACGCAAGGAATCACCGAAGAAATATGCAAAGAAAATCTCTTATCGTCATGTAGCTTCGGTAAGTTAGAACGAATTTGACTTTTGTATTATAAAGAGTTAACTGGGTTTCTATTTTACAATTTCACAGGAGGAAGAAGACAATTCCAGTGAACGCTATGGTTCCAGTGAATTCTCGAATGAAGCGCATAACTTCAACTCGAAGGAGAATGATAGTCGCGAATATACGATTGGTACACAAATACGCGTACAACACCCCATAACTGTGCCCAAAAAGACCACTTCTTCTCACCCGAAATACAGCACACATTTGCCCAATCATTACAAAAGCACGACCTATGCGGATGTAAATCTATCGACCGAAGCACACGATACAAAGTTACCGCCATCTAAGAAACACATTCACCATCACAAATATACACAATTCTATGAACCGGATCCCTTCCATATGGTATCCCCACCGAAACCTACACACTCTTCCGTCTCACCGACACCCAGTCTTAGTTACAATGTGTACGAACCCGAACAGGATGAATACAATGTACATCCATCAAGTTCTAGTAGAGCTAAAGCTCAGCTGCGTGATCGTTTCAAGGGTGTGGCATCACAGAAGCAAATTGAAAAATATTTGGAAGATCAACAAAAGCTACTCGATGAAGCGCTTAAGCTGCAATTGCTTAATAATCCGAAATTTCAACATTTGATGAAATCGAAAGATGTCGAACACCATTATGATGAGGGTGAATTTGAGGAATTGCCCATCGATCCACAACCTCCACCAATTTATCGTCCCACTTTCGATGACAATTTAACTTTCAAGTCGAATCGCGTACAAAGACGTCCAAAAGGTGCCGAATTGAAGCGTTCACCCAAGTCACCGAAGCCACCATTGTCCGTAGTTGGTACGAGTAAGCGGCGATTTCGCCCATCACTTGTCATCAATGTTTGAGAATGCCGAGGTCCATTGGACGTTTTTACGTTAAAAAGTGTATATTAGGTTTAGGTTTTGTGCACCTAACGGTGCTTTGCGATTTTTCTAGTTATTACATTACTTAATTTGTATTTATGATCTATTTGCTTAAGATATTAATTTTTTGCCTTTAATAACTTTATATAATATTTCATAACAATGTATAAACATGTAAATAAAAATATAATTTTTTCTAGTAAGTCTATGCGCTTTAATTGAATATTACAACAACTTTTTCTTCTCTATTGGCGTAGACACCGCTTACGGGGTTTAGTCGAGTTTACAACAGCGCGCCAGTCGGAGTCGCCAATTGGAGATTCAAAGTGTAGCCAGGTCCTTTATCACTTGGTCTTTCTCTACCACTGCTTTTCTCGCACGATAGGGAGTAGTCTTGTCTGAAACCTCGTTTGGATACCAAAATATTCAGCCATAGCGGCAAAAAGGCAGCTCATTTTCTTGCTGTCAAAAGTAGCTTTGAAATCCTCTTCGTGGTTTGTGTAGATCTTCTTTTCACGGGTATTTTCAAAGACTTGTCGCATAGTGAATATCTGGTCAGTTGTTGATTTTCCAGGCCTCATGCAACACAGTTAAGCTCCAATCAGTTTGTTGACGGTGGGATTTCATCTTTTAATATGCGATGTTGAGGAGGCTTATCCCACGGTTGTTGGCGCATATTGCGGGACCACCCTTTTAAGGATTGTGCAGAGTAGACTTTAATTCCAATTGTCGGGCACGCTTTCGTTCGACCATATTCTACAATGAAGCATGCTCCTTATCAGTTTTTCGCTGCCGTATTTGAATAGCTCGGCCGGCAATCCATCGGCCACTGTAGTAAATGCCACAAGGATCTACTCGACTCAGTCTTTGTCCCGTCCATCTCACTTCTTGGACGGCGGTGGTGGCAGCCTCTACATCAGTCCGCTGGGCAGTGGCACCTTCCCAATTATGGGACCGGACATTCAAGGTGCATGGTCGTAAATCGTAATCCTGTAAACGCATACAATCGTCGTCAGGTAAAAAATTCAGGTATTTAAAAATGATAAATAAAAGTAGGTCCCTGTGGCGGCCATAATCTCCGCATTTTACCCAAATTTCTGCCTTTTTCAAGACTGGATACTAAAGGAAGTCAGACGGAGCTAAGTTCGTAGCCTATATCCACTAATTTGGCAGGAGCGATGGGAAGAGTCTAAGTGAATTTTGGTGGTGGAAAAGCAATTTTTTCTTCGTTTAAGAGGGCTCTTTTTCGGTACTTTGGCGTCTAATCAGCGTAATAATTTGGCATAGTAGAACTCTCTGGCCTTTTCTTCAAGTAATCGATGCACATTGTTCACACCTTGTAGGAGCCAGAAAGCAGTGGTCAGCTCTGTGTCTTCTTCGAAGCAGGTTCGTACAGGGTTCTAACTTTTCTTTTGAGTCTGTGCAGCAATGAATACAAATTTTTTCGGTAGCCACGAAATTACAGACATTTTTTGGTTTTTCGCTTAAACAGCGTTAACAACAGCGGTGAGATATTAACTCAGCTCCTCATACAAGCGAAGGTTGTTTCGTAAGCACAGCATGATACGCCTTAAGGCATGCTACATTTTATGATTGATCTGAAAGAAATGAACACAGGGTGGTTTTTCCTGGAACTGCAACGAAATCTAAACACGTTACATTTTAAATTTAAATTATTAACTATTGTATAATGAGTGGAATTATGTTATATATATATATATAGTATATATATGTATATTTTTAATATATATATGAGTTTTTTGTTTTTTGATCTTTGCGAATTATTATTATTATTATAAGTACCATACTAAAACTAACGCAGAGATATCTACTGTGGTTGGTGAAGTTTTATGTTATTAACTTCGTATCAGCTGTAGTAGCAGCCATGAGCGTCAAAATAGGTACTCCTTACATTAAAAATAGTCGCTCAGTTGTGTTAACACTTAGAGAAATGCAAATCTATTGAAAATCTATTGGGTCATAATTTTTCAAAAACATAAAAATTAAAAAAATAAAAAATTAAATTAGTCGGTAGAAATCAAAATGGATGAATTTTGGTGTATTAATCTGCCTGTCGTGTCACACTGAGAATAAAACTCCTTAAATACTGCAACAAAAGAACTCTAGCTGACATGTTTTGATTGGGTTATTGGAAAAGTAAAGCATTCGTCCGAAATTCTCAAGCCATTGACGAGCTTAAGACAACTATTTGGGCTGAAATCATCGCTATAGCGCACGAAATGATCGACAAAGTAAAGGGATATGCGATTAGAGTTCTTAAAGGCGTACTTGGTGACGCAAGAAAAAAAATCAAATAAATTAAAAACGGTAAAATAAAAAATAAATTTTATTAAAACAACAAACGGTATTTGATTTGGCGAAAAATTTTCAATGTTTACTTAGTTACAAAATGGCGCATTTTCTAATTCATCTCTTGTGTAAAGTGACCTTTAGAAAACTACAGTATTTGGGTATTAATATATGGCAGCTATGTATTTGGATCGATTTTTTTTTTTATCAAATTCTGGTTTTTGAAAACTATGGCTATACAAAGTTTGTCAATATTTACAGTTTAGCAGAAATTAGCCGACTGAGGTGGCACAGATGGTTTTTTTTATGTATTAAGCATCTTTTATATTATGTAATTTAAGAGTGAGTTGACTTTTCAAAATCCATCTCAATTCATTATTCAAATATTCTTGCATAACGTAAGTCTCTGATTTGTCTTATCTTTATAATTTAATTTTATAACGGCTTCATTCTGTATTCAGCTGACGAAGCGCGGTAACTTGTCGCGGTTGTGGTTAACACGATAAATATTTGTTTGATGTCTTACCGCTTTTTCATTTCAAAAATGTCAATTCTACTATTATGAGTTACCGTTGACTTAGAAAATAATTCATGCCGAATATCTCGTCAAATAAAAAGGTTTTCCATACAAGGACATGATTTGACTAGTTAGTTTGGATTGAAGCTATGTATATGCTATAATGGTACGATATCAGTAATTCTGTTAAATAAGCAGCGCCTTGTGGAGAAAAAGATGCTGACAAATTTTCAGATCAATATCTCAAAAACTGAGGGAATAGTTCGCGTAGGTTAAATCAACGTTTCTTTCTGGATATTACTAACTCCGTGGCAAACTCAATATATGCTGTTTAGAGTATGAATATTAGACATGACATGGATTCATTTTCAACCAACTTGTTGCTTCGCAGAAATACTATTGCAGTTAAGTGATGTGGTCACTAACTGGGCAATAATAAGTCACAATAAATATGCTTGATATTTTTTAACCACAAAACACATACATATGTATGTACATATAAAGGGCGATCCATTACGAGGTTCCCTACTTTTTTTTAAAGAAAAGAAACACAGAAACTTCAAATTTAATGGATAATGTTTATTATTATTCGAAAGAACATTCTTGGGCATTTATTTTTTGAAAATTATTTCTTTCAAATGTTGGCCGCGGCTACGGCTCAGATGGTCCATGCATTGCGTCGAATTTTCGATAACTCGTTCGAGCATTTTGACTGGTAACTGACGAATGACACGCATGATATTATGCTCCAGGGCCTTTATTAAAGTGGGATTGTCCGCATAGACTTTAGGTTTTACATATCCTTACAAACCTGTAACGGTGTGATATCACACGATCTTGGTGGTCAATCGGTCGGTCCAAAACGTGATATTATCTGCTCACTGAAGTGTTCTCTCAAAAAATCCATTGATTGATGCAATGGGTGGGAAGTGGCGCCGTCTTGATGACAGGTTGATGACATTACGCTCTTACCGGCATCTATTTTAAAGAAATATAGACCGATCATTCTACCGGACCATAAACCACACCAAACCGTTATTTTTCCTGGATGAAATGGCAGCTCTTGAATGTCTTCAGGTTGCTTTTCATCCCAAGTCCGGAAATTTTACCTGTTTACATATCCATTCGAACTTTTCAAGAGCCTATAGAGCGAATTGATGTCGCTTGGGAAGACCGAGCGGTTTCAGTTCTTGCACAAGCTGTATTTTGTACGCTTTCAATTTAAGATCTCGACGTAAAATGCGAAAATTCGTTCCATACGTCAATCCGAGTTGCTGGGAATGATGACGAATCGACTCTCCATGGTCTTCGTGTACACACTCAGCTACAGCTGCTATATTTTCTTCACTGCGTGTTGGGCGTGCTTTTTTCGGTCGAATTTTATTGAATAACGAATGCTGGGCCTCAAGATGGCTGATGGTGTTGCGAATAGTACGCTCAGTAGGCCGATTATGTTGACCATAAGTTGAGGGAAGCGTGCGAAACACATTCTTTACAGAACGTGCATTTTCGTAATAAAGTTCAACGATTTGTAAACGTTGTTCAGGCGTCAGTCTTTCCATAATGAAATGCCAAACAACACATGACACGACTCACATGGGATTTATCAAAGAAAGGCTACTTTTAGCTCTACTTGGATCACCTGTTATGTGTACTTTCATACGTCTGTCTCCGCCCGTAAAGTAGTTTGCTTAAAACGTAATACTGTGCAATAACAAAAAGTACTTAGAAGCCTACATATAATATAACAATTACCAATATGATTAATGTATTCAAGCGTTGCCGCAGACATATCCAAAGCAGTAAATCACAACAAATATGTAATGGAAAACAAGCAGCCCAAGCTTGGCGGATAAAGTTGTAAGGCAGTAAAAAGTAGTGACCTTGAAAGCAACTGCATTCATATACGCTGACGTAGGAAAATTATATACTGTAGTATGAATAGTAAATTTATATATATATTTATATGCATATATACATATGTATATATCTCATATATATGCAAGAGTTACTTATGTGTTGCTAATATAAACATATGTGCGTGTGTATCTGTGCAACATAATAATAAAACAGTAAATATGCCAATAGCCAAGCAATCGCTATTAGCCAAGCAAGTGGCATAAATTAGCAACCAACTAGTATGTACGGCTAAATAAAAAGGAAAGAATTCGCTGGAGGAAATCGACTTGCAAAGAACTTAAACACAGTGATTGGCGATTGGATTTTGCAATATAATGCTCAATTGCTTTTATGAGCACAGTTGGATGTTTATAAATAAATAGTTAAGCATGCAAGTATATATTTATATAAAGTATGTATATATGACAGTGTATATATATATATACATATATGTATATGTTTGTTTGTATACATATATGCAAGTGGCAAGTGCAGATTATATGCGTGAGATTTCCTGTGCTTTGTACATACTTATTTAATTTCTTATAAGTAGTTAAGCGTATACTTGCATAACAACGGCTTAACAACATATTGGCTAATATTGAAAAACAAATTAAAATTAAAAAAAAAAAATTATTCGGAATTTTGATTGAATTTACACGCCAAAGCAAAAAAAAGCAGGTGTGACTGGCATACACACGATGTTGTAAGAACACAAAGCGTTAAAGTTAAAGCTACATATATACAATAGCAACAACAAAATAAATATTGGGAATTCGTGTGGTGAATGTGCTTGTTGTGTGTGAAAAATCTGAGTTGCACAAAACGCTTTTAAGTCGACAAAATCGCAACTTTTCCGGCTCAACCCACGCGGCGCACAAAACATAGACAGGCATACAGGCATACATATAAAAAATGTTCGTTTTTGTACTACGTTTGTTTGTATATACCAGATTATATGTTATATATAAGTATTGCATATACATGTGTGTTTGTATATATTGTTATTTGCACTAGTTGTTTGCCTTATGGTTTTCATAATAAATTTGGTACACGGCACAGCTGTTTCTCGCCATGATTAACTCCGCATTGTGCTCACTCGCTGCAATGAAATGCATGTAGGTGTGGTCTGTGTAGCTTAAACGCTCAAAGTCTGCATATAATGTACATGTATATAACATATATATAAAAATATATGTTTTTTCTCACATGTACGCAAATCGCGATATCAAGTATGTATTGTTCAGAAACTTATATTGTATATATGTATGTATTTATAATTGGTATCACATCGTAGTCTGTAAATTAATACGAGTATACATAAGCTATTACAAGTCACTTTGCAGGCTCCTAAGTTCTTTTTGCTGATAAGTACCAATATTTGTAATTATAATTAGCGCACAGAGACACATTTCGTAATTAGTATCAGCATTTACATAAATAAAGTATCGTATTTTAAAAGTAATATGTAATTATTTTTACCAGTTACATGCACATTTCAAAACTAATTGTATGGAATTAAGAAAAAAGATATATATTATTTCAAAAGTACTTAATTTTGCATTATTTAAAGAAAATCAAGTTCAGTCTTAAAAGAAAAATATTTTTAATAATTAGAAAGCACAGATGTTTGCATAGTTTATAACGTTTATTCATATTTTATTAGTTTCAGCAACTGTAGTCGCCATGAAAAGTTGGAAATACGAAATAGTTTCTTGAAATATGTGCTTGATTAACGTTTTAGCACAATTGTCAGAACTGAAAAATTTGATTAGAAAAATTAAAAAAAAAAAATTGTCTATCAAGAGCTAAAAAGAACAAATTCCTCTCAAAGACATACATATGTTTATAAACAAACTTTAAAGCAACATTTTTTCATTAGTGTTTTATTTTTTTTCATTTATTTTGAAAAAAAAATTATTAAAGGCCGTTTTTGAGTCTTTTAATTGCATAACAGTATTCAAAAATATATTTAAATACAAAATTCTTTAATGTTTGAAACCAAGCTCTTAATATATTAACTCAAATTTAACAGAATTCGCTACCAATTCGAAATAATTTTTTTTCTTATTTAACTTAATTTTCTATAACTTTTAATAAAACAATATTATAAATTTTGAATTTCAGTATATGTGACCTGGTCTACGAAAAGGGAGCTAACGTGCGAAAACTAGTTTTCGGGGAAACAGAAAAAGCATCTCATCTTCCATCCGAATCAACTAAAAAGTGAAAATTGATTTTTTGACACCTAAGCCCCCTTTCCTTAGACCAGGTCACATATAAGTTCGTTTTTAAAATGTCCGGAAACTAAAAAAAAGAATAATTATCATAAAATTTGGCGAAAATCAAGGATATTAAGAATTTTGGGTTCAGAATAAAAAAATAGATATATTTTGGATTTTCTTAATACTTAAGAAATATTCTTTGAAAAGTTGAAGTAAGTGTTATTCGTTAGCACTGGTTAACAAAATTTTAGTTTTTTTTTGTTTTGTCACATGAAAACTTATATCGAATTTTGGATGAACCACTAAAGAATAATATATGAATGAAAAAACAATATAAAACATATATCGTCAATTTTTCAGCTTCCGCTGTAAATTATAACCAATATATAACCATTTTATAATCAATATATAACCACTTTATAACCAATACTCAAATTTTGTTTCAATATGAGTGGTTTCTAAAATATCGTTTTTCTTTTGCCTGTAAACTTATGCAAAGTGATTTTACATTATTTTGCATTTTAGGTGACGATATGTATTTTCTAAAACGTACAAACATCAGCTACTTTTAGAAAAAATTTTGCTTAATACGTATATAAGAACATATGATTTTTGTGAATATTTGATTCTGTAAGGTCTTTTCAAGCTTCCAAAAACAATTTTCTAACATTCCTGCTTTCCATTTCCCTTGATAGCATTAAGGAAATCTTCTAATGGAGCCACTTGACTTTTTTGCCACTCACAGCATTCAAATTTGCCGCAAAGAAATCCAGATGACAGTCCAGCATATGTATTTTTAACATTATTATAGTATGACATTACAAGTTTATTTATTAAGTTTCTGGCATTTACCGATGTATGGTTTTCTAGAATATTTTGAACAATACATTTCCAGGTGAGTATTTTATAATAATTAAGTTTTTCTTCAAAGCCATCCATTATATATCCATTATCAGTTGCCCCTTGTGGACCTAAAAATATTCCCTCTTTAATTTTTGCTTCGCTAAGTTTGAAAATTTATCTTTAAGATATACAAGCCCACTGCTGAGAAGGTAATATCCCATATATATAACAAAAAAAGTATATTACACATACATATGTAGGTATATAATTACCAATATACATAAAGTATAAGGTATAGTAAAGGGTATATCATAGGGTATTGTCTAGGGTATATCAATATTAGTAACAATCTTTATAAAGTTCGTGTACCAATCGTAAGTGCAAAACTTCAAAACTAACCTCAAAACTATTTTTTTTTGAACTGGTGTCTTTAACAAATGTAGTACTTTTACTCAATTTTTCAAACACATTTAGTCATAATCAGATCCAGTAAGTGTAGAGCATGCACTGCTGAGAAGTTTTGGTATGAGATTTCCGAATATTTTTTCCTCCATTACTTAGGTCTAGAAAAATTGAGGCTTTCCACTGCAACTTATGGTCTATTGTGGGTCTAGTTATGTATATAAACAACTAGTTTAATTACTATGACAATCCAACGGACTGCAAAAAGCCGCAAAGTTAGAAAAAATAGTTTCGCTTCTTTATAATTTTACCTCCAGTATTGGAAATCAGATATAACATAGTCCTATATATATATATAGTTTTTCCTAATGATCGACATTTCTTCAAGTAAATCATAAAACGCTTTCTTTAATATTCACAATAAAACAATTTTTATTTAAACTTGACACAATTGCTTTACAAAAAAACAAGAAAAAAATAAAAAAACTAAAGTTACACAAATAAAAAGGAAGCACAAATAAATTACATATAAGAGTAACCTGAAGGAATTGTTGCAACAATTTTATGCCATTACTTTTTAGATATCACAAAGTGAACGTTCATGTAAAGGAAACAGAAGTTTGAGAGATTGAAATGTATGAAATGTGAAATGTAATTATAGAAAAATGAGAAGAAACTAAGAACACATAGAAATCAAAGAAAATAATTGAATATTAAAATAATTGCAAAATAAAATTGATCGCGATCAAAAAAAAAACAAAATAAAATAAAAATATATAAAGAAAAACCCAAACAAAATGAAATGAAAGTGAAACAAACCAAAGCATGCAGAATTTGAAACGAAACGATAGGAATAAGTTGTATGAGAAATCGCTAGTAGTTCGAGTAGTTCGAGAAGACAGAAATGCAAGCTTAGCGCGCTGTGCCGCACAGCTGCAACGCCAGACGCAGCGCACTTAGCGTTTAGTTATAGGTAGCTCAGTTAGTGTTTACGCTCACATCCATATTTTTTTCTTTTATTTCTTCCTTCTGCGTTTACCCCCGCCTCTGCCATGCTTGACCGCCCCAACACCCACATACCTAAGCACAGAGATCGCCGCTTAGACCTTGTTGAAGCTGTAGCTGAAGCCGTCTGGTGTGCGATTCAGCGACAATTTGCCGGGTGGTGCAAAGCGGTGTGGATTGGGTGTGGTCTGTTGATAGTAGGGTTGTTGTTGTGGCTGTGCTTGGTAGCTGTTGTATTGTGGCGCCGGTGGATTATAGGCTGGCTGTTGTGGTGGTGGATTGTAGGCGGGTGCTGGTGGCTGATATTGCGGTTGTGGTGCCTGATAGCCACCTTGTTGCTGACCGAAACCGGGATCGTTGTAACGTGGATCGTACGAACCGTCATCGTAGTCGTTGCTGCGGTAACCGCCCGACTGTGCTGGTGGCTGGTATTGTGGCTGTGGTGCATAGCCTGGCTGTGGCACGGGTTGTGGTGGAGCTGGTGGTGGTACGGGCAAGTGATCACCGCTGGCTTGGAAACTGCAAATAAATGGAAATCATTTCAGAAAAACGTTTTTTCAAATTGTTATAATTCTAATAATTATAATTATTTAATTAAGCAATTGTTGCCAACACATATGTGAATTTGTAATTGCTTTGCTAAGTTACTAAGCCGGTAACAATTTTATAAGCTAGTTGCCTAATTAACATTGATTGTTTGCTCACACAGAAAAATCTAAAATTGCTACATTTAACTATTCATAAGCAAGCATATACCAGCACCTTTTGTTGAAGTCTCTATAAATTTGTAACTGTTTGTATTTAGAGTGGTTAACCAATTAGCTCAGCGGTCATAGCTGAACGCTCCAACAACTAAACTTACAAAAACAAAAAAAAAAAAATCTTGATTCAATTTACTGCAGCTCAACGATAACAATTATTTATTTATGCAGGTTTCTTACAGTGAGACACCTCTTTCCTTTTTGCAATAATACTGGTTTGAGTATTGGGTGGCAGCTTTAACTCGTCGTACCTAATCGCTAGCAATATGGCTACACGCGCATTTGCTCAATAATTGCCCAACTGACCGCAGTTTCAATCGACCAACAAATCAAAACAGTTTGCAACACCACAAAAGATATTCACATTTAATCGTTATTGCAGTACGATAGGATCCGTATGGTCCGTAGGGTTCTGATTGCTACGCACGTTTAACGAATAGTATCTTTCGAGTTTTCTTAATAAAGAGTTAAGGTTTATAATTTATCTGGGTAAAATTTTTTGGGGATATCTCTTTTACTCATTTCTTTAGACACTAACGTACTATGTAAGATGTAAACTGCCTTAAGTTTTATATACCTGTGATCTAGGGTATCATAAAAAATATATTCTTGCGCTGTTCACTTTCATATCAAATCGCTTGAGAGCTCTAGGTTTCGAAGGTGTTCAAACATTATTCTGCTGATTCATGACTTTCTTTCATCGAGCAGGTTTTTTGTGCTTCGTACTTCTCAAGCTTTGAAACTTATCAAATACAAAGTAACTTTCACTTTATCAACTTTCTGGTTAGCCTAGACTTTTAAGAAATATAAGAGCTCTCAATTATTTGATCGGTTTTCATTATAATCGACACGAGTTCGATACAAGTTCAAGTACAAGTTTTACAAAAGGAATCATTCTGGTTTAGCCAGATATAAAAATTGTCTCTATTTTTACTCTTCACGCTACTCTCTAACTATTTACTCGGAGAGCACCAAAATATTGGATTTGGCATTCTACTGGCATATTTAGAAATGAGAAAAGGTTACCTCGCATAAATTATGTTTCGAAAGACAGAAGGAAATATTGGAGTCTTATAAAGTATATAAACTTCACCACTTCTCGCCAAGAAACTGATAATTGGTAGAAACCACGGTAATCGAAATGCTATGCTAATACTACGGCTATAGAAACTGACCGATCAAAACAAAATCTTTGTATGAATAACTTTTTTATTTGATGAGATATTTTCATGAAATTTGGCATGGATTACTGTTCAAACAACGCTATAGTTCCTTAATATATTCAGATCGGATATTTGTTTTTTGCTCAAGGAAACCCATGTAGCACCTTAACGTGTTGTTTTTAAGCCTAAAATCCCTTCTTTATAATTCTACTACTTTTTCTGTTGCATTTCATGCTTTACTCACCCATTTTTGCCAGCAGTGTAGGAAATTGTACGACGCTCGCCTGTAGGATCTACATAACTGTAGCTACCGTGACGTGTACCATCGGCATCGGTTTCCTCCTTGAAATTAATGCCATCCTCTTGTGTATAGGCAGCACCGAATTTGCCATCACCGGCAAGGTAACGTTGTTCACTAATAATAGCCGCTGTCTTGGGATTTTGATTGTAACCCTGACTCGCGGCAATGGCAACTAAGGTGCTTAAAAGGAACTGCGGAAAAAAAGTATAACGGAAATATTTAATATTTTTTTTGTTATAATACTAAATGGAACACAGAAAATTATATACGTTATTTATATAAAAAAATACTTTTATGAAAGAAAATCTGAGAGGCGTAGTTAGTTTATGTTAAAGAATTCTAGTAAAAACTAGCTACATGAATTAGATTTATTTTGCAGTACAATTAAGCTTCCGATTTGATTCATATAAAGCTCGATATATTGCTCGACTTAACTTAATTTTTGAAAGCTTTTAAAGTGAGATTTTATATCAGCTAAATAATTAGTTTTTTCACAAAAAAAAACACAGAAAAAATTGTTAAATTTAATTTTGAGTTTTTCCAGATAAGTTGGAAAAAAAATCTTGAGCAATAATACAATTGTCCATAAAATAATTATACTATATATAGTATGTTTACAAAAAGAAGGAAATACATTTAATAAACTTAATTATCTTAAAATAAGAAAAGTAAATAAAATAAAAGTAATAAAAATTAAATAAAACATAATTTTCGTTAAATTTTATTGTATAACATTATATTTATTTAATTATAAGAGTTTGATTAATTACTAATTAATTAATTAATGTTTCGGTTTTCTAAATAAAAATATTTTGTAAACATATTATTTTTTTGGTTTCAAATTCTTACTTTTCATAAAATTTAATTCCATAATATTATTTTTATTTAATTATAACAGTTTAATTAATTAAATATAGTTTGGACTTTTTTTAAATGAGTTAATTTTTAAAAATTTTGTTTAATTATCTAATAAAAAAAATTTCAAATGTAAGAATAAAATAAACTAAATTTATAAAATTAATGAAAAGTTAACTTTTTAATTAAATCAATTAATTACTTTTTTTTTAATACTGCATTTTATAAAAACTAAATTTTGTTTAATTAATTATTTAAAAAAAAATCAAAATATAAAAATTAAATAAACAAAATTATAAAATTAATAAAAAATTAACTTTTTAATTAAATTAATAAATTACTTCTTTTTAATCCTGCATTCTATTAAAAATTAAATTTTGATTAACTAATTAATTTAAAAATTCTAAAAATAGAAATTAAATAAAGAAATTAAAAAAATAATATTTTAATTAAGTAAATAATAACTTAATTTTTAATCTCACATTCTATAAAAATTATTACTCGATTTGGTACTTGTGAATATGGTACAAGAGAAAAGAAATAAGTAAAAAATATGTTTTTTTGTTTATTGTGAATTTTTTATTGGGCTTTTATTGACTAATTTAATCAATTGTAGTAATTAAAAATGCTAGTTTTTTAATATATTTTTTTTCCTTATAATCACAAATGCCAACTAACTAATTTTTTTAGAATACAAGATTAAAAAACTAAAAAATATTAATTACTTTAGCTAAAAAGTTGAATCTAAAAATTAATTAATTAATTACAAAATAATTTGTTCAAAATAAATCACCTATAAATTAATTTTAAGAAAGTTAACTTAAAAATAAAAAAATAATTAAATAATGAAACAGTTTTAAATTATTATTATTTTTTAATTAAAAAAAATTAATTTCTTTAGTTAAATAGTTGAATTTAAAAATAAATTATTTGGTCAAAAGAATATATTTTTTAATAAGCTAATTAGTTTTTAAATTAAACTTTTTAACTAAAGTAATAATTTTGTTTAATTAAAAAATATATTAATTTGTTTAAATAATTGAAAATTATTTCATTATTTAATTATTTTTTAATTTTTCAGTTAACTTTATTGAATTAATTAATACGTACGTGATTTTTTGTTAATAGATTTTATTAGAAATTCTTTCATATATTCTAAGACTTGTTTGATTGCAATATTTAATATTTCTTAAAAAGCCTTTTTTTGGGAAGCAGAATTAAATGAAAAATATTAATAATTTTAGAAATCTTTTTATTAATTTCTAAAATTACATTTGCACATTGAATTGTATTAATATAATTTTTTTTACTATTTTTCACTCAATATACAGTAGTAATTACAATTTCGAAATATTAATTTAAATTTCTTTAAAATTTATTTTATGATCCACGAGGAAATTGTTAATTTTTGTCATTTTTTTTCACATTACAATATAAACACAACTCTCACCATTTTAAATTATTCTTCGAAATTAATTTTTCTTTAAATTATTATTTTAAATTCCAGCTTATGAAATTTATTTTTTATAAATTATTTTCTGAATTTTTTCGAAATTTCAGTTCTGAGTAAAACTTACTAAACGGAACATTTTCGCTGAGGTTAGTGACAATGTAAACTGCTGCTGTAGCTCCAAATAGTAGCTTTTTAATATGAGTGAGTTCGAAAACGAATTTCGTGTAGCCTATACGATTGTCCGTTAAAACGGGGTGAACGCGCACACGTCAGTACCGAACCGTGAGCGGTTTGCGATTTTGTTTACTTCAAGAGTTGCTCTTGAATTCAATTAGGATTGAGGTTTTTCTTTAAAACCGACAGCGACAAACTTCTTAAACGAACTGCTTCTCACCGTAACCTGGCCAACAGTTTTTATAGCCGCCCAAAAGCACGCCGCTGCATGCCACGGCACCGCAGCGCCACCGCATACCAACACAGAACCTTGGCGGAGTACAAGTCAATCAGATTGAAGCCAGTCGCCGTTGTTGTTGCTATTATTGTTAATAGCACAAGTAATCGGTGAGCAGCACATGTCTGTATATATGTATGTATATGCATGGGTGTGTAATTGTTTTTGCACAGCAGCGATCAGCAAGCGCGGTAGCTGGCGGCAGTCAAGTCAAACGATGTCGGTGTATGGGTGTTGGCACGCCAATAAACAAAAATACAATAAATAAACATATTAAAAGTCATACGGGCAACAACAACAAATAGTAATTACAACAACAAGCGTAAGCGTAACCCCAGCAGAAATGCGCAGCTTTGCCTTAAATGCTCCAATAAGTTGATTTGAGCATAAAAGCCAAGTAAAAGAAGCAGAAAAAGAACAACAACAAATTAAGTATTGGAAAATAACAACAATAACATAACAAAGCTCTGGTGTTTGTGACTTTACATTGTTATTGTGGTGAGATTTTGTTGTTGTTATTGCAGTTGGTGGTGGCTGACCGCTGGTTTTGCTAGTTTCTTCACATTTTCCAGCGCAAAAACACAAAGCGCTCAGTGCGGGAACTAAACGTCGCCGTTGTAATGCAAATGTTTTGGTCGCGGCTGCTCAGCGCAATGCTTTTTACAGCTCTTTTCAGCCTTATGAATGTGTTTAGTAAATAAAAGTGAATTTCTTTAGCGAACCAGTCAGCATGGAGGAGTTCTAAGCTGGCATTTATTGCTTTTAACGCTTTGTTGTTGCGCATTTGACGCCATTGTAGCCACGTGATATGCCGCGCAACAACAATGGAAGTGAATATATAGTATATATTTATATGGGAATTGCTGTATTGATTGAGTTGCCACGCCACGTTTCCGCTCAAACGCTTTGCACTTGTAAAAGTTATTAAATTCTTGATGATGAGAATGCAAGTGACGGTGGTAATTGATATACTCCACTTTGCCAGCCAACTAAATCAGTCGCTCGCAGTTAGAACAGAAGACTTAAGACACAAACCTGAACAGGTGGCTCGTCGGCTGACACAATTCTTACATGTGTATTTCTGTGTCTATGGCTATGTATGTATATGTGTGTGTGGAGGGTTGTATTTGCGGTTAATTGTGTTCAACTTTGCCATAGTTGCCTCATTGTTGTTAGTCACATACATGCACACATGCATTTGTCTATTTCATAAACTTAAATTATTAACGAATAATAATTCAATTTGAGTGCCAAAGGCCGAGATTTCGCAAATTTGTGTTTCCAAAGTTTCGGAAAGATGATGTAATGTGCACTACAACAAATGTAATCTGGTTTAGTTTGCTTTTGATCGTTTCGTTGCTACTTTCAACATTGTTTTAATTTTACTGGCCTGCTGATAGTGCAAATGATTTACATCTAACCTGTTGAGGAAAGGCCACCAATGCATTGACCAAGCCCAAGTGGCGCAAATTCAAATTGAAAACTAAAAAGCGAAGAAAAATGGATTATTGAAAAGTAAAAAATGAAGGCATGGCAAAACTGAAAGCTTTCATGAATGTATGTACATGTTTGTACATACATATATTGTAAACTTTATGAAAATGGTAAAATCGAAATAATTCTATGCCAAGAAATTACTAAAAATTCAAATAAATATTATATATTAAATAAATAAATTGTGGCATATTATTAGTAGAAGAAATATAGAGAAATTAATAAATTATGAATACGAAATACTGACAGTATATACGAATACTTACTTCTTACCTTCAAACATTTAATTGTAAATGTGTACCATAAAAGACATACAAGCAAGTGCTTGGAATTTAGTAGCTCATAAGAGGTTAGCGAATGTACATTTCATATATTTGAGAATACTTTCCACCACATCACATTTGTAAATATACAGCCATTTGCAAGAGGTTATAAGCCCTTAAGTCTAATAGTCGTCATTGAACATCTTGAAAACTAAGTACTAAGTAATTTCACGATCTCTCATCAGCCTCTCATAATACTTTTGGGTATACTTGGTAGCAGACCTAAGTTCAAGTGTAGCCGAACCGTTCATACTCTTGCTACTTGGCAGGATGAAAGGTGCATAATGCCAAATAAATGGATATATGGGGTTAAGGGCAAGTTTTCACCTGATTTTATCGATTGTCGGCGCTGAGATACACTCCTACCAATTTTATTGAAATAATTCACACTTTTTCGTAATTGGAACTTTGATTCACATATTCTGATCTGGGGGACTTTAGACTTTGGACTATTCGGGCAAAGTTTCATTGGTTCATTGGTGTAATAAAAGAAATTTCGCTCGGTTTTGCATTGGAAATTTGGTCGAGATCAGTCAAATAGGTCTTGAGATATAGGTTTTCACCGAAATTCGGTTGCACGCCCATCGTAAAATTTTGACCCTGTATGCTATAAAGTCGTCTTGTATCATTCCAGGTGTAAAACTCAATGTTTTTGGCGTATTTATGTATTGATTTATCACAATTTTAGTAACGGGTTTTTCACTAAGAAAGCTACAAAAGTTTGGGATATCATTGAAATTCTTTATTCCGGTGAAAGTATATTCGATGCCGTTTTGTATAGAACTCGATTTCTATTGCATGTTCACCACGGGCACGCTTGCAGAAGTCCAGACGCTAAACCAATGGAAAACACGTATTCATAGTCATCTTTGGACTCCTTAGACATCTAACAATACAGACTGCCGTCATTCTTAGATAGCCTCTGAAGAATTCATGTAAGCGGGCATGATTTTATTTTGAATCAGGTGGAAACCCAGCTCCTTCTCTGGATATAGAGTCTATGCACCTCATTTATTGGTCGTTTTTTGGTTTTTGTATCCTTAGAATGTTGGGTTGCTGCTACTTATTTTGGAATTTTGACATACAGATTTTATATGCTCTCCAGGTTTCTATATTTGCTTCTTCACAGCTCCTTTCAAAACAGTTTCTTTTGCAGCGGGTAATCGCTGATTTTAAAAGCTTTTTATGACTTTTAAATGCTTCTTTGCGTTGATTGCGTTGTAGGCGACGTCGCGCAAAGTGACAGAGCTTTCTCAGCGTTGCAATTTCTTCAATTCACCGTTATACAGGTCTTCGGTTATTGTGACATTTCGTCCTTCGCATCGTAGCGTCGCATGCTGCCACCATTTCCTTTCGCAATGCGGATACTAAGTTGACGCCGCTTTCGGCTGGTACTATTGCTGCACTCCAGACTGTCTCAAAAACGTCAAAAAATCAAGTTGTTTTTGGCTTCCAGCTTGTTTTTGTATAGTGTTATTGCGTGGGGGTTTCTGGTCTTGAGAGAACAAAACTTCTCCAAGGATCATGCCATGTCACTATTTGTAAGCATGTCTGACACCTCCCACCACTATCTGCAACAAAATAAAAAACGAACATACGATTTTGGCTTTGCATAAGTTTTTCACAAAGTAGCCGTGTTATTAACCAAAAAACACTATAAAGTTGATCAAAAAATAATTTTTTTGTATAAAAAAATTGTAATAATAAAAATATTTAATTTATTTTTATTATTTTACTTATCGAATAATTTTTTTATAACCCTAAAGTGTACTTTAGATCAAACAAATTTTTTTTTTTTTATTTGCCAGACGGGGTCTGTAAAATGTGCTTATAATGCAGATTTGGGTATGTAAGTGGGAATGTGAATGGTAAGGTGCGACTCCACCAAAAATTCGAATTTATGTACCTCAGTGACATTTAGCATTAAACTCTAGTCAAAAACTAAAAGTTTATAATAAAAATTTTTCATCTAATGGATGTTAAAACAATTTTTACAGAGTTTCGTGAATGACTCAATATAAAACACTTACATAAGTATATGTATCTACAAATATATGTACATATGTACATACGTACATTGTTAAATGTGGATAACTGCGACAAGCGCTAACAAACTGTCAAGTAGATTCATTGTTACCAAATATGCGAATAAAAAATTTGCCAAAGGCCTTAACTGGTGCAGAAATAAAAGAAAATTCAAGAAAGTGAAGGGAGTTTATACAAAGCGCAATAATGTCCGGCTAAAACTAAGTACATGCTCAAGGATTTATTCCATTTTTAGCAGCGCTGCCATATAATTACTATATGCCACACATACATACATACGAGTATAACATTCAAGTGAATAAATGAAATCGTTTTTTAAATCTTTTTAGAACTCCACAATGACTTTTTGGTGTGGTCACAAACACATAGAAATTACTTTTATTAAATGTTTAATGAAATTTATAAAAAGCTACGATTAGTTGGTTTATAAACAAGACTGAACAGAAAAATGACAAATACATAGATTTATTGAGAATTGGCTAATTGTTAGATGCAAACAATATAAATGGAGTTCAATTTATTGCTCTGGCAGAGTTCAACCACACTTTGTTTTAATTCCGTAACAAGGCTTGCTGGACAAGCATGCATGTGGATATGCCATATATATAAATATATACAATGTGTGCTTATCTATAGATTTAAAGTTTTAAAAGCAGACATACATAAGTATATATTTATTTACATGCATGCATGTATGTTGTATGCTGCGAAAATCTCAAAGTTTTGCTCTTTTATGTCTATTAAGCACTTAATGCAACTAGTTATGCCGGTTTCATTGATTGTAAGCAATACTTATTCAATTATTTTGTGCTTAGTACATATATACTATATACAAACAATCTAACAGAAACGCTTGTACTATCCAAGCAACAACAAATAGTTGCCGCTCTCTGCTGTCAGGTGAGTAATGCCCACCCAAAAGTTGGATTAGTGGATAACCGTACATATTTTTATGGCCCAGGTTTATAAGTTAAGAAAGAATTGCTATATATTGATATACAGATATATACACCACTTAGATCAACACTAATGGTAGCTCATAAATCTCTTAAAATTATTCGAGTTAACAAATGTGATTTATGAAGATCCTTTCTAAAGATCAATATAAAAAATGCACAGTACTTGCTGTAGAATCAAATTAATATATCTATTTATGCGAATGAGAAAAAATACTGAAATTGCTGTATGAGCAACAAATAATATAGAATTTTTAAACAATAGAAGCCAAGCGTTCTAAAAAAACCAAAAACAAGGAAGACCCGGCATAAGAATGACACCTCAAATACGGAAACTGCTCATTTGTCGGAATCGCCTTGGCGGTAGCTGTATTTTAAACAGTTCGATCAAAATCTAGTTTTTGTATGAAAAACTTTCTTTTGCAGTCTTTACTATCTTCGAATATATCATATATCATTGAAATCGGACCATTACAGTCAAACTGAACGATCCAAATCAAAACAAATATCTTCATAAAAAATATCTTTTAATTATTAAGTAACCTTAATTCAACTTGGAGGCCACCAACGTGGCTAGAAAAAACTAGCAATCGTTGCTTGACGAAAAATGTAAGTTGTGAAATATTGGAAGAATTGGAATCGACTACTTCCTATAAGAAAATGGAATGTAGACCGTATATGCGTCCTTAGAGGGATCAATCTAAGTTTTTTAATTGTTAGCGTAAGGTAATATATGAACCAATAATCTAAGAGAAATTTGTAATACCTTAAAACTTGCATTGTGGTGAATCGAACCATCAACGTGTTTATAACAAATTTAATGCCCTAATAAAATAAAGTTAGAAAATATAAATCACAGGGTTAAATCGCTTTTATAACCACATACACCACTCTGATATCGAGTTCAACTTGATGAAATTTGTTATATTTTAACAGGGAGCATAGCTCAAATATTGCAAGCGAAATAGTGAATTGAAAACGGTTAATCCCAGAGTCCGGAGGTGTTATTAGACCACCTTGAACTGTATCAAATGACAATAAGTTTTGATAGTGTACATATTTTAGAGAGAACTTTTTGATGTTGCGATAAATATAATAATAATTCAAAGCTATATTCAGTTACTAATTGTTAAGAGTTAGAAAGCGATAATACAGCTTTTTAACATTATTACACTTTATGTAAAACTTCGAAGCTACGAAATCATTTTTGAAATAAATGGAGTTACAATCTTCTAAAGTGTAGCCGCTCAGTTGAATTCACTTGATCAGTTTGTCCTTAAACGTTTTTTTCTAAAAAGTTTTAAGTTTTTCGTGCATATTCTTTATATGTGCATGTAGTTCTTCATGCAATGACTAACCACTTTCTGATCTGACCAAAAACCGAATTTGCCAATTCTTATACAACCTTACAATCTCATCTCTTACGAAGGTCACAAAAGCATTCTTAAAGGGGATTAGTTTTAATAAATGAAAATTTTTTTTTTTTTTTATTTTTTTTATAAAAAAGATGAAAAAAATAATAATAAAAACCAATGATATATTATTACATGACATCCGAAGAATATTGCTGGATTATCCAGAACTAAACAAAAATCAAGGTTCATTTGTTAGAGAATGGCTATCCCCAGGTATTACTCAGAGGGTTTTTGACATGTCAAAGCAGGTCAAAAATAAAGGTTTTGTTGACAGTTTTCTTCGATTATCGAGGTGTGGTGCACTACAATTTTATCCGATCGGTCAAACTGTCAACAAGAAATACTATTTGAGAGTTATGCGTCGTTTGCACGAAGCTATTCGTAAAAAGAGGTCTAAATTATGGGCCGCAAACTCTTCGTTTTTGCACCACGATAATGCAGCCTCGCGGACTGCATTGATTCTTTGAGAGTTTTTTGCCAAATTATTAACTATCATCGAACCGCAACCATCATATTCGCCTAATTTAGCTCCGCGTGACCGCCGGCTATTCAGCAAACTGAAACGATCGCTCGGGGGAAACCGTTTTGAGTCAATTGAAGACATTAAGCGTGAATCGCTCCGAGCATTGAAGGCCTTTCTGGAAATTGACTTTAACAACTGTTTCCAGGGATGGAAAAAAGGTTGTTACAAGTCTATTGGGACCAAGGGGGATTACTTTGGGGGGGACGATATAGATTTTGAAGAATAAATTAAGAATTTTAAAATTGTGAGCTAAGTCTTACTATTTTTTTCATGGTAGAGTATACTGTATAACTCATACTTCAACCCACGAGTACAGCGTGCTAGTCTGCATTTAATCTTCTTTGTTTCAAAAATCGCAGATTTCAGTTCGTGCTTTATGACGTTATGTTTTGACTGCTTTGATTAGATTTTCGTGAAGACGTACGCGGTTCAACACCTTTTCCGATATACAAATAGTTTTTTCTTCCAAACAAGCACGGAAAACGTATAATAAAGGTTATTGAAGACGTTTTTTACACGTGTTGCTTTGAATGTTCATCCATTTACTTGTGTTTTAACTAAATATGTGAATGAGTATATGCTTAGTTGACCCAATTACATCGCATAAATACATAGCAGCCTTCATATTCGTCGTGTAAAAACAAGGGTCCGAACTACATTAAAAGGGCTGTGCCTGTGGCAACACACACAATTACGAACAGAAAAGTGCATATGTGTTATGTAATGTGTATTTGTATGTAAGTATGCATGTTTAGTAACACTCGAAATGCACAGCACGAACTAATTGTTACTCGTAAATTGTGTTTTAGTTTTTTATGTATTCGCTGCATTGCATTTCGGAAGACTAAATAGAGGAATATGTAGTAAATCTTTATTACTGCTTCAGTAATGGAATTTACAAATTGATTTACGAGTATAAATGCACATAAGTATATACATATTTGTATTGGTATTTGCTTGCTTTGGTGAAGTCTATTTTTAGAAATAATGGAAAATGGTTCACAAATACTCTTATTGAAGACACCCATTTTTAGTATTTATGCATTTATATCCATTATTCGAACCGTTAAAAGAGCTCATTGCTTCAGCTGTGAAAAATAATTGATTTTTTACACCGTTTATAGTTACAGTATCGAATTATTATTATTTTTTAATTATGTTATTAAATGATTTAAAAAAAAACCTAAAATATATACTAACGAATTGAAAATAATTATGTTTTAATTGCAGTGAGTCAATTACTCAATGACCTAATTTCTTTGATTAAAAATATTTCTTTGAATAGTTTTTCAAACCAAAAAATAGCAACTATTGGAAAATAAAATCGTAACTATGTATATATGATTCATTAGCGTTGTTATATATTTTTGTTATTTATATATGTATATATGATACTTGAAAATGTTTACACTAAATAGTGCATTATAAAGTTATATTTAATAGCCTCAGTAATGAAAAATTGTAGTTGTAAAATATTTCAAAGCCATGCAGTTCAACTGGCAAAGCTCAAATGTGCCCAATATATTAAATTGTAAAAAGGGCCGCGCCTTTGACATTTCTGTTATTTGAAGCACTGTGCCGCATGTAGCACATGCCATAAGCCAGAGCACAACTGAATTAAATTAATAAATGTATCAATTAAATGTTCAGATTATTAAAAATATTATGCGGTTCAATAATCAACATTCCTCGTTCTGGACGACCTTCGACCTCTTCAACTGATGAAAATATTAAAAAAGTGAGGGATATGGTGCGAAACGGTGTGAAACGCGATAAAGCTGAATTTTTTTTAAAAAGAGTACCGTGCACCGGTCTCTTTGGACAGGCTTGATCGTGTGAAATCCGATTCCACATTCATGTAAAGTATTATAACTGCATGAGTTTATGAGTTTGACATGCAAACGAGTCAACAATCATCGGAAAGGAACCCGTTTTCAGTCGATCGAAGAGATAATACAAAATGCGCTGAAGGAGCTATAGGCCATACCATAAAGTGCTTATGACAAGTGTTTCAAGGACTGGAAAAATCGTTTGCATAAGTGTATTATATCTTGAAGGCGGCGAAATAAATATTGATAAATAGTTAAATATTTTCCGTTTTATTTAAAATTTACTTGTACTTTTTTGTCACAATGTATAGTTAAAAGAAATCCATTATTTTTGCATTAAATTGAAAGTCTTATTTACCTTAGTTAGATTTGCATCGCCCTCATCCCTATTTGAAAAAAAGAACTGGTACAGTCGATTTTCACCCTTGAGGTGAACTTTTCACCAGTCAAATCATGCGCCATAGATGGGAACTGGTAGTCCAAAACCAAACAAGTTTCTGACAAGTCACTATCGATATGTATGACCTGGAATGCAAATCCTCTTCTGTCGGCCAAAGCTATCCATATTTTCTGAAACCACTTGGAAAAGTTGTAAAACTTTGCAAAATCTCAATAGTTTGATGATTAGTTTTGAATTGAACGCTTTTCAAATTAATTTTAGTACTTTTTAAAGCTGCTACTAACGAAATAATAAGTAGATGAAATAAAAATTTAAAGAATTAATAAACTTTGAGTAGTTTCTCGGCTGTTTAGTATGGTATTTTCATGTATTTTCTCAGCAAATGTCAATAGTAATGTTATATTTTGATGTCAAAAAGAAGAGATTTCTGCAATCAATGAGCCTACTACAAATTTTTTTCTATTTTCAATAATAAAATCAAATTTAAAAACAAAACATTTTGTTTTATAAAATGATATTTCACATATTTTAGTCAATACAAATTTGCCAATTCTTAATCCAATTTTACATACACTTTCTATAAGCTTTCTATAAACTTCTACTAAACTTCAAAATATGAAATATTGAGATCCTTTGCTACTCTCTTTCTCGACGTTATCCTTATAAACAGATATGGATAGACGACGCCTATAATGCAAGTTTTTGATGACTTCATGACCTTCACTGTATGCTGGGTGCTACTCAAATACTTGTATCACATACTTTTTCTACGAGAATATATTTTATAGTGAAAATATGGTTTATTCATTAATGTATTATTATGTTGATGATCACTTCAAAAATCTCTATATTTTCGTTTATCCGTACTCATTGGAGTTTTTTTTACATACTTTAATGAACTTTATTTGCACTATCACTTTTATTTATCTCCAAAATAATGAAAAATACAAAAACCTGTTTTTTATGTTTGAATATATTTCATAAAACTAAGTGAGTCTAAAATAATGCATATGCACAAACGATGTGTATGCACGTAACTTTCATTCCCAGGTACTCATGTGCGCAACCGTCCGAAAAGTGTCGTTTGTCAGCTTAAGCGATTGCCGCAAATAATGAATGCGATTGTTAGATTTGTGGCAGTTCATGAAAATGTGAAGAATACTACGAGTTGATTTGAGAATTTACATATTGTCTTAACTTAATCCCACACACGTGCGCGCAGTTGCCTGCCGAGTTCCGCACGCAACCACACACCGAGAGAGCGTACGCAAAAAAGCTGAGCAAGAACTCTTTCATTAATCAGAATGGCCGTATGCAAAATCATGAGTGTACTCGTACAGTACGGACAGCAATTACCGCCTGCAAAGTTATTTTCGAACGCTATAAGCGTATGTGCGTGTGTGGCGCGTTTGTGGCGGCTTTCAGACCAGTTCTAATGCGGATTACGCAAGTACACGGGAACACACCTTCTAATGAAGTAGTCGCCTGGTGTTCACAATATTTTGCGGTTATTAGCGTTAACTATATGGAAGCTGATGGAATGGCAACTTTGCGAGCACTCGAAAGTACGCGCAACAACAACAAGAACAGCAGTTAGATCAACAATAATTACATATGAATATGACAAAGTATGACAATAGCAGTGGCTGGCAATGGCAATGAGCTGTCGTTATGACACACACACACACACTTAATATAGTGGACACCATTACTTGATTTGTGTTTTTACTTTCATCTCTTTCCCACCCGTCCGCTCGAGTCAGTGTTCAGCAGCAACCGGCCGAGAAATATGAAGCAGGAATAGCCGAGTGACACACAGCGGGTGTGCCACAAACTATCCTCACACCTCAGCGGGTTCGTCGTAAGGACAAATATGAAATCAACGCTGTGGTGGTGGTCGTATTCGATGCTGTCGCCTGCTCTCTTTTTCTCTCTCTCTCACATCCGCAAGCGCGCGGGCACTCACGCATGCTGCCTAAGCGCAAACGGAAATTAAATCAGTTGAAATGGCATTCGGCATAAAGAAAACAACAACAATGACTGTCACTAACTAACATTTACGGTCTTGCGCGCCATTGCTCCGAAGCGTGTACGATTAGCCATCAGGGCCGTAATGCGCGCGCGCAAGCAGTTCCAATGCAAGTGTTTGTGTGTGTGTTCATGTCTAACAGGGCAGTGTATGTGACTTTGCCCTGCTCGGGGGTTGACACTCGGCAACGTGACTATGCTGCGTGCGTAATCCCTCGAAAGCACAATCAACGCGCCACATTCGCAAGCGCTCATAGAAGCGCTGCGCCTGGCCTTCACCCCTTGGCTCACTATTTCGCTTTTCGGGTGACGGTAGTGCCTGAAAAAGTGCGCCTAATAATGCCTTTTTGATTTCGAGGCGTTTGCCTGATGAGATCCTGGCACCCATCAAACTGATTTTTCACTCTCCCTTTTGTTATTATTTTTATCAGTTTATTCTCGGTGTTGTTGTTATACACATTTAGTATATTTTGTTGTTGTTGTTTCTGCTGATTTTTTGCGTATTTTTGTTAAAGCCATTGCCGTTGCATTTCCTACACTTTGGCGAGTTAATCACAACACAAGAGATAATGAGGGTACCGGTACAATGGGTGCCCGTGTACTCGTCCTCATTTTCGTCCTTTTGTGTTGAAAGCAATTCATTGCTGTTATTTAGGGTTGATTTGCTGTTTTGCAATGCAATTTGTATAATATTAATATCGCTTGGAAAAACATGCCGTAGAGAGGAGTTGAGTGCCGGTGTTGCCATACATTTGATTTAGTAATATTTTTTGGGCTTCTTACTTAACGCCTTCGTTGGTATTTTCAGCGACAGAAAACGTGTTTGATATAATTTTAAGGAATGCTGCCCAGTTGACTCGATACAAATCCGGATCCCTTCCGATTACGTTAACTCGAATATCTTGTGAACGGGGCTTAACTTTCCCTTCTATATCAATGACGAAAAAATTCAAACAACAGATCAAATTTATTATTTATGGAACCTGAATAGTTCAGTTTTGTCTGTATTTTGGACTCGGCCGTACTCATCACTAGGCGGATTTGGTATCATAGAATCAAGTAGACAACTATGCTGCTGTCGTTTTATTTAGATTAGATTGATGTTAGTCGTGCGGTCCCAAGATCCTTCTGGGACAAGGTAGAACGCAAAACAGTCAGTTTTTCGCGCGCTGTAATTTTTGTCTTCTGCTAACTTCTGTATGGATTCTAAGTTGTTCCGGCTTCAAAAGGATTGAATAATTCAATTGAATTCATTGGTATGGAAATCTTTCACTTCAGTACACCTAGAGATTTCAAATATGGGAGAGCAAAATTGTACGATTTAGATACTGTTTCGGTAAAGTTTTGGAACCACCAAATAGTTATAAAGTCTCAATGGAGACGGCAAACACGATCGATTGACGTTAAGAGTCCCTTTCGGTCGAATCGTCAAAGATCGAGATAATTGTTATCGAAAAAAATAATAAAAAATAGATGAATGTTCTAAGACTTTAGTTCGTATAGCGGACAACAACTTTTTCGAAGTTTTTCTTACTGACAGCTGTTCCTTGATTTATACTTTGCTTGATTTGCCATTCCATAATAATGGACTTACTCCAGATAAACGTTAGTGCAAATTTATTAAAAAAATAACAGTTTAGTTCGTTATAACCTTAAAACACACAGTAAATTCGGATCGCTATAGAGCCATGATTAGTGAGTTTCTGGAGCCTGAATTGGAACTACGTTGATGTGGACGGCCTTTGCTTCCAAAAAGACGGCGATAAAAGCTAAACTGCCAACTAAACAATTAATTTATGGAAGGAAATTTTTGGTGAGCGCACATGAGCATGAAGCGTGACCTCCAAGATCAAGCGGCTTACACACCGTGTAATACCTCGTTGGACCATTATTTGTGAAGTTATGTGAAGTCGCTTGTCTACGCAGATAAGTCCGAGGCTATTGACGTCTTAGAAGAAAATATTCGGTGAGTTATTGCTGAACTCCGATTTTCGCGAAAAAGTGGTCGAAAATTGGTCACTTGTCTGAAATTATAAAAAAAAAATTCAAAACTTTATCTTTATAATAAAGCTTAATAAACATGTAGTTATACGAATTTTAGTACTCATATAGATCATAAGTAGATGAATATTTTTCATCACTATTTTTTAACTGTAAATATATTAAAATGAGTGTTCCCGGAAAATAATAATCTCTTGCATAACCATAAATCTCATGCATTTTTCGCCAATTTCCTACACGGCAATGGATGAAATAAAAGTCCTGCATTAGCAGTCATCACCTACCTACCACACACCACGGTATATTCGCATTTTGCCGTTGGCTTATCTCTTAATTTCCATTTGCGAGTCGAGTATCTCAATTATTTCAGCTGCCTCCGTGCGCGCACTTCAGCAAATACGAAGGAAAAAAAATATAAGCAGCAATAAACCCCAAATATGTACAACGCACAGCGAAACAGCAGTTATATATACACACAGACACAGAAGGCATAAACGCACACAGTTGTGCAAAAATATACATTGAAACGGTTGAACTGGGTGATCATTTGAAATTTTAGACGCACTGAAGCATTCAATGAAATCAACGCTGGCCAACAGGCGATGGGAGAGAATGTCTTGCTCCGGTTACAAAGCACGATTGAAGGCAAAAGATTTGTGTGTCCGTATGTGAGTTCATATGTATGGCTTGCATTTGTATGTGTGTGCGATTGTGCTAAAGTCCTGCTATCCTTTGAGCAATAACAAAAGTTAGAAGGTTAACAATTTCGCTATTGTCTTGCGCTATCGGGCTGGTTGTTGTAGTTGTTTGGCTGGCTGACTGTTTGCTTAGCGCAGTGCGGACGCTTGGCGGAATCAACGAAATCAAACGTTATCGCCGTAAAATCTATACAAGCGGCAATGACGAAAGTCAATTCCAGACTAGCGAAACTTGTTCGGGAAATTCGATATTACCGTTTGACGTTTTCAGCACAGTGGCAAAGGGGAGAATAGACAAGTAGACTACTTTTCACCGCGTTGTAGTTGAAGAAGTGCGGAGATAGGCAACAGTTAGGCTTTTTGTAATATCTCCGGTAATAATAGCTGATGTGCGTGATGGATTTGCCTTTGTGCGGAGTGCAAATGGTTGGAAGAGAAAGCATGTTGCAAAAGTCAGATTTAATGCGCACACAACTACTACTCAGATATACAAATGTATATATGTATGTATGTATGCCTTTCTCTTTATGAAATTTGAAACTGCTTGATAGTGACTTTTAATGCACATCTGCAACTATTAATGCTGATTATGCGTACCTTTTACGTGGAAGGCAACACTGTTGCACGCACTGACTTTCCTGACTTCTGAAATCGAACACACACCTTATATATAAAAATATAAAAAGAAAAAAATATCAAGTGTACAACGCCCGAAATTCTCGCAACAATGCGGAAATCGCTGAAAATATGCCGACTGCCAATATCCTAGGCAAGCTGATGACCTTGACTATATATGTGAGTATGTATACGCCACATATATTTGCCAATGGCATTGCTCCAGCGAATACCAGAAATAATGTACGCACAAAGCCAAACAAGTTTCAGTTTATACCCTGCAGGGAAATTCATTCGCCCAAAACTGGTTCACTAAAAGAATTTTGTTATGAATATTGATTACTTTTTTTACTTAAATAAAAATTTGTTGTTTTTATTATTTTAATTTCGAAAACTCTGTTTGTTAAGCTCTGACTGAAGCTGAACTCGTAATTTTCATGGGATGATTAAAATACTCGAAGCTTTGTATAATAATAAATAAGAATAAAAGTAAGTTTCGGTGGCATCGGAACCACATACGGAACTATAATACCCTTCACATATACAAAAGTTTCTATTCAAGAATCTTTTTGATCCATCAATTTATACGACATCTATAGTATGCTTACGTGGTCCGATCTGAATAATTTCTCCAAAGATTGCATCGTTGTCATGGACGAAAATTCAATCATAAAGATATCTTATCAAATAAAATTGTTCTCCATATAAAGAATGGATTTTGGTCGATCAGTTTATATGGTCTGGTATCGGCGACCAGCTCCTTGGGGAGAATACGACGTGTGCAAAATTTCCGATCGATATCCTAAAAACGAAGGAACAGGCTTAATGAGGGGATTCCAAGCGGAGGTGGCTGCTATAAAGTTGCAGTAAATCTACAGGGCGCAACTTCTGTTTGCTTCTTGTCATTCACTACTGGCATGTTGGCATGCCACAGAACAGCTTGTCAATAGTTGATCAACTACAAGCAGGTGTTCAAGGGCAAGATCCTTCTTTCACAGGGAAAATCGTAAGAGCTCTAGTGAACTCTCAGCAAGGTCCTGCTTTCAATGTTTAAAAAAGTTGTAACTAGACACTATCTAATTGTGATTCATGCGGTCAGCTTGAATATCTTATTGCATGGCGTCTCCATCAGTTGTTTGAAAGAAAATGTGATAGAATAATGTCAACACTTCCGCCTCGAATGTACTTTTGCCAGATCAACGTAAAAATAGCCCGGATCTTATATATTTAGACATCGAGGTAAAATCTTGGAAAAAAATAGCACCTAAGTAGATTTGTGATAGGTTCAGGGTGGTTTCCCAATAGTTCAGGGCGTTTTCCTGCCATGCTGAGGGATCAGCAATCTAACCTAACCTAACCTAGATTTCCGATCAGATTGGATAAATAAAGGAACTAAATACAACTGTAGAATAACTGATTAATGAGACAACATTTTTCTGTCATTCTATTATCGTTGAGATCTTAGTTTCAACATCATGATGAGCATCGAGATTTGCAAAAGATAGTAGGAGTTTTCATTATTTTAAAATTGTAAATTTATTCTTCAAAATCTATGTCTTACGCCTCGCAGTAATCTTCCTTGGCGCCAATACACTTGTGCCTACGTTCTTTCCAATCCTCGAAACGGTTTTAAAGTCAATTTCCGGTAAAACCTTCAATGCGCTTAGCGATTCACGTTTAATATCTGCAATTGACTCAAACCAGTGTCCCCGAAGCGGTTGTTTGAGTTTGCTGAATAGCCAGAAGCCATACGGAGCTAAATCTGGCGAATACGGTGGTTACGACACGATATTGGTTGAAAATTTGACGAAAAGCTCACGAAGAATCAATGCATTATGCGACGGTGCAATATCGTGATGGAAAAACCAAGAGTTGTCGGCCCAAAATCCAGCCGCTTTTTACGAATAGTTTCACGCAACCGTCGCATAACATTCAAATAGTATTCCTTGTTGATAGTTTGGCCGGTCGGAAGGAATTTGGAGTGTATCATACCTCGATAATTGAGAAAAACTGTCTTCTCTTGGTTTTGGACCTGATTTGACGTGTATTTTCTGCTTCGGCTCACCTTAGCCACGGTATTAAGCCAATCGCTCGCCTTTTTCCGGGTTGTAGGCATATATCCAACACTCATCGCCACTAATAATACATTTCATGACATCCTGGAAGTCGGAAAGCATTGTTTCACAGACGTTAAAGCGGTGCTGTTTTTTCGAAAAAATTTAGTGATTTTGGAACCAATAGTGCTTTCACTTTTTTTAGGCTCAAAGATTTTCCAAAAAGGATTTCACTGATCCTTCCGATATTCCAATGATGCCAGCAAGATAAGACTGTTAATCACTGATTCTCCAGCACCAATTTCTTTATTTTATTGACGTGTTGAACTTGAGTTGATGTTGATGGCCGTCTTGGACGCGGTTCGTCGTCAACGCAGTCGTCACTGAGAGTTATGGGTTTTCGCATGAAATTTAAGTCAAAAAGTCTTACTATTTGCCCACATCAGTATAATAGCTTCTACTATATGAAACCTGACATTGAATCACTATTATCAATCTACTACTTTAGTCGGGATTAAATTGAGAACATCGCTCCTTCCAGCAAAGGAAAATTCAGTGACCATAACAACGAAAACAATGCTTTAGGTTTGATGTAGGGTCTCTAGCTCTGAAAGTTTGTCCGAGGTGAAGTGATTATGAATGAGCAGGTCTGATATAGCTTATATGAAAATATGATCTAACTACTTAACTCTAATTGGTACCAGCATCTTTGACTTCACCTTGCTCTAAAAATCTACTTCTCTAAATGAAATTTCTCAGCGGGGTTTACTAACCGAAAAATGCTTACGCACATGTTATTGCACCAGTTTGAGTTTCAGGTTCTACACTATTCAGACGATGTGAAATATGGTGGAGGCACATAGCGCTTGGTTATGGCAACATTCCATTTGCGACCACAAGAAATACAAAACCTATGCACCAGTTTTTAGGCGCTTACATAACAACATACTACTGCAGTCACACACACACACACACACACACAGACTTCGTAGTTGTAACGCAAGTTTCGCAGATTTTTATTACTCATAGACAAGCATATCTACTTACTTGGCTTAACTGTCACATTCCTTTGCAAAAACATGACATTTTCGCCTCGATTGGCTCACAATATCAAGGTCAATATCGACGCAGCAACGTCTAGGTGTGTAAACGCGGACATATGGTCAACACGGGAGAGTTCTTATTGACCATTTAGTGACTTGCGCATAAATTGCGTGAAGTGCATTGACTTTAACAGTGTTGTTATTGCAACAGTAAAAAAAAAGCATACGCAACTTTGAGCTTACGAACGCATATGTGTGTGCGTAAGTTTTCCACGCATAGCTTGAAAGCCGACTGTTTAAGCCTCCGCATTTTTCGATTTTTATTTTCATTTGTGGTTTGTGGCACCGATTTGGTTTGAAGTTACCAAAAAAGAAAAAGAAATATTACTTGTGCGCAGCATGGATACAGGTCATTATGTGCGTATGTGTGTATGTATTACTCTAGGCAAGCAATTATATTTATTGCTTTAAATTTCCCAGAGCAACTAGTTGGATTTTTAGTTAATCGATTTTTGTGGATATGCTGCAGCAGCAAACATATAGGCTTAGTTATTTTCATGTTGCATAGGTGTGTGTGAGTCCATGTTCAATATGGGCCTCCTGACCTTGACAATCGCATTGAAAATATTACCACAATGATGATGAAAAATGGCTTTTTAAGATAAGGAAAAATCTTGAAAGTATTCATACTTAACATTTTAATTATATATTTTATTGAAATAGCTTTAGACACACACATCTACATATGTACATATGGTAATTGACACCTGTGTAAGACTCAAGCGATCAAAACAAATTTCTAAATTATAAAAAACGCTTTGGCTAGTTATTCAAAGTATAGCGTATTTTCCGATATGTTTTTTTAAAGAGAAATAAAACGCACACTATTTAAAGTAAGACCAATAGTTTACCTTTTTTATAAATATAAGTGTTCGCCATTATGTTTTAAAAATGACTGTGGCATGGCTGCGGCTGATTGGAATAAATCCCTGCCGACAGGTCTAATTTTGATCCCTTTCTGCAGCAGTTGTGGCCGTATGACAACAATAATGTGCTCAATATACTTTTCCAAGGCGTCAATCGCCTCGGGCTTATTTGCGTAGGCAAGTGACTTCACATAACCACAAGAAAAGTAGTCCAGCGGTATTAAATCGCACGATCTTGTTGGCTACGTCACAGGCTCACCACGCATGATATTGCTTTCACAAAAAGTTTCCGCCAATAAATTGATTGCTTCATTGGCTGTAAGGCATGTCCCGTCGTCTTGTTGAACTAAAGATCGTCCACATTAACATACTCCAATTCAGGCACGAAAATGTCATTAATCATGGTTCTATAGCGATCGCCTGTGACAGTAACTTCATTTGTGAGAGAATATGGAATATCAGTGTAATCTTCCCATAGAACACACTAAACGCTGACTTTTTGAGGATGTAACGGCTTCCCAACAATGGCTTGGGGATTATCAAGATTCAAATTCATCGCTAAACAAGGTTCTCTTGCGTTACCTCCTGCAAACCGAATCTTTATTTCGGTGAAATTTGCTAACATTGTTCCAGAGTAAGTGTATTTATTATGAAATGGTAAATTATACTGAGTATAAATCAAGTAACAGCTGCAAAAAGATCAAATTTGAGAAAAGTATTGGCTCATTGGAAAGCACACGTCTATGAAAGCATCGTTTTGTAGTCAGTGTATGTCTTCTACATTCTAATTTTTTTTTGTATTGTTGTAGGTAAACTAAAAAACTTCCCATTTTTATAAAATCTGGTAACATATATCATAGAATGCTACACCGTACAATAATCGCAAGATCTCAATTTTTACTTGTCGGAGCGGCAAGTGCAATGATGCGACGACTGTTATAAGACTGAGGAAAGCCGGGTATACGTGGGGTTCTAAAGAGGTCATTCTGAAAACATCTGCTACTTCGACTGTTTCCCTGAAAGCTTGGATGACTACATGGCGGAATCTTCGATGGGCAGTTCCTTCTCTGAAAAGATGTGTGGGCGGTGTGACCCCACTGGAGAAGCGCTGCATTGAGCTTATTCACGGATATATGGAAACTTAGTTAAGATAGCAGGAGATGTATAGATCCGAAGAGCTGCTTCCTTCAGTAAGATGGCCATTCACTCCGCAATGTTGCAAAAGTGTTCTTGAGCTTGCTGACCCTGCATTCAAAATTGTCAAAGAGTTTTTGATATTTTCAATAACAATAACAACAATCTACTTTGGTATCCGACTTGTTTGGCGGAAACGGTGGATATAGCTTGATAGAGATGATATCCTTACTCCAATTCCATCAATTTGCATTCCGCTGTGTCTTGAGCTCTATGAACCTCCAGTGAGCTGGTAAGCTGGTCAAATACTAAAGCTTGTGTGGATGCGAAATCATTCTGAGTTAAAGTGGAGCACAAGTGGTCTTCAGAACTACTTGCTTTTAGTATCTCGTCATCTCGCCATCTTGTCGTTCTGACTACATCACGAGTAAGTAAAAACTGTAAAACTTAACTACTTTTACAATGATAAATTTAATATTTATTGATTCCGATATTACAATTTTACAACGCGCACATTTTTAATTTATCCAAAATGAAAATCCAAAACTCATATTATGCTATATATTTCCAGATCAGCTCTTTTTATCTCTTTATTAATGTTAAAATTATTTCTGGTAATAATGGTTCTAATGTTGAAATTTTCTGGAAGATGTTGAGGTAGAATGAAATCAGAACTTTCCACTCAACTGTTTTTTTTTTGGGAAACTAAGCATTAATTACATGATATGCTAGACGTTTTACTTCTACATCTGTCCGTATTTTCCGTTACGGAAATGTTTAGCTTTTGCCGAAGACAGGAGTTATGATTTCACAAAGGACATATTTGAAACCACCCAAAAGAAATTCCCAAATCAGAATCACATAACCATGACAGGGCAAAGAGTAATAATATCATAGCTTTAGGACAATTGATTTGTGAGATAAAATAATCGGAGTTGAAAAAATATTACGAAAATATTGCTTGATGGGTAATATTCAAGCTTTCGTAAGCTATTTACTAAATTCCGTTTGAATACATACGGCAATGAATCCCAAGGATATTCAAAAGAAGCTTTAAAAATGTCTAAGACATCAAACAATTATCGAAATGATACCAGATGGTGTTGATCGATACAATATAATGATATCGAAGGAAAGTCTAGGAAATATCGTTAACGCAAATTTAAGTATGCCAGATATTTGTTCAAAGTGGACGTCGCTCGGGGGCATAGTTATCCTTAGTTGGGCTTTGAAGTAATTCTAGAATTTACTCTTCATTCACATTTTTTTCCCTACAGAACTCAAGGGCTTCGAAATATTTAATACCAATTTAATACATAAATTATCCGCATTTATGTTATTTCAAAAATATGCTAAATGTTCTATAGAACTTCCATGGATTGAACAAGATTTCATTCACTGAATTCGTTTCAATGAAATGAGGAAGTATTTAAAAATAAAAGTTTATGACATATACATACAACTTTATTCAAACAAATACTGAAATTATATCCGTTTTCTATTATGTTCCCATACCCTTCATCATGATCGTGATTCATAAAAGCAAATTTTGCTGAATCACAAGAAATCTGCAGAGTAGGTTAAAATGACATAACTCAATGTCACCAATTGGTTTGCGGCAATAATCAAGCTTTTATAACAAAACTTTCAATATTGGTATCGAAATTCGATACCTCCATGCGTACGCACTACATACAAACATGCATATAAGGCTAATAAAATAATAACTCTTAATTGCAAAGCAATTGAAATATTATCTGAAAACAGTGTGATTGTGAGCGTTATAAATAAATCTAATTAAGCGTATAACCGATATTTTATGACATATTGACAGCAAGAAAAAAAATATATATAAACGTATAAACATACTAATAGATATAACCATTGTAAGCGTAAATAGCAAGAGACGTGACTCAAAAGGGTTTCTGATTCGTTCGAGCATTTCGACTGGTAACTAGCGAATGACACCCGTGATGCTTTGCTTCAAGGCCTGAATAGAAGTGTGATTGTCTGCATAGACTTTAGATTTTACATATCCTCACAGGAAAATGTCTATCGATGGGATATCACACAATTTTGGTGGTCAATCGTCCAGCCCAAAACGTGAAATTATTTGCTCACCGAAGTGTTCTCTAAATAAATCCATTGATTGATGCGATGTGGTCGGTTATAATGACGGGATAACGGTTGCCATTCACGATTATGTTCTCACCAGCATCATTGTTTAAGGAAATATGGACATATTATTTCTCCGGCCCACAAACCGCACATAACCGTTGTTTTTCTGGATGAAATTACAGCTTTTGAATCTCTTAAGGTTGCTTTTCGTTCCAAATGCGGCAAACAAGCAAAAGTTTACATACCCATTGAGCCAGAAATGGGCCTCAACACTAAACAAAATTTGGCTCGAAAATTTCGGATCTTCTTGGAACTTTTCAAGAGCCCATATAGCGAAGCTATGTCGCTTGGAAAGGTCACGCAGCTTCAGTTCTTGCACAACCTGTGAACGGCGCTCTCAGCTACGACTGCTACATTTTCTTCACTGCGTGCTGAACGTGATCTATTCGGTCGAATATTATCCAATAATGAAGACTGGGTCTCTAGATGGGTGATGGTGTAACGAATAGTACACTCAGTAGGACGATTATGTTGACCATAAGTTGAGGCAATCGCGCGAAACACATTCTTTACAAAACGTGAATTTTTGTAATAAAGTTGAACGATTCGTAAACGTTGTTCGGGCGTAAGTCTTTCCATGAAGAAATGTCAAACAATGGTGAACAAAAATAACATGACAGCTTGACACGATCCACGCGTGATCTATCAAAAAACGTTAGACAACCCTGTAAGATCGCATTGAAGCACAAAATATCTGACTCAGATGCATCTACTTTGTATAGTTTTGCCTTTCCAACCGCATTAAATTACAGATGAGGCCACCAGCCCCACTCCCAACGAATGCCGCCACTGCTTATTGCTACGAATATCTTACCAAGGCATGACGTGACAAAATTCTTTTTTTATAAAAACATTTTTAGTTTTGAGTTTCAACAGTAAAGCCTGTTTCAACATAAGCCGTTCTTAACATAATCATTACCTCATCGGTAGCATTATATTTGTATCTTGCTGAGTTGCCGCCAAAGCGACAATTACAGTGCATTTTCTTGACGACTAATATTCTAGATAATCTATTTACTTCTAGCTGAGTGTTTGCTTTGGCTGCGTAATAAGCTTGATTAAGAATGATTAGCAGCTAAGTAGCTGCGACATTTGTGTCATTAGAGATTATAAAAAACAAGCGAAGCGCTTTGCAACAATTTCTTCTTATTTCTGTGCTGAAACTTAATATCGAGTAATGAAGTTTTAACTGCAAAGTTGTTTGTTTACTGCTTCAATGTCGATTGCTCAATTTTATAAGAGCTGCGCTAATGTTAATTGACAGCTTTGTTTGCTGTCTTCATAGAATAACAGCGCATGCGCAGGTGTACATACATGCAACTAAGTATATACATACATATATAAGTATATAAATAGTTTCTTTAATTTGTGTATTTTTGTACTTTTCAAAGATATTTACGCAAAATCCCGTAATAATTGAAACCAATTAGCATCGACGAAATACAGTTAATTGCCTTTTAAACAGCAGCGCTAAAAATATGCTCAGCGCGTATTATCCTGGCCAAAGAAAACATGCCAACACACAAAGTTACACACTCACCCATGCATATGTATGTGTACTTTTTATTTATTTGTATGTGCATGCCACACATACGCCCTACCTGTGGCAACAATTACATGCAAAATGCGGATAATCCTCATTATTGCCACAACAACAACACAAGCTTTTGTTGTAAATATCCCAGTAAAGCAGCAAAAGCAAAAACGCTGAGAAAAATATTGCAAAATAATGGCCAAACAAAAAGAATTCTTTTTTGCGAAAACCAACGGATGAGTGCTAAATCTGCGTAGCAGAGCCGAGCTGCTGAATTTTTCACAAAAATCAATGCCAAAATAATGGACATATTGTGCTATCTGTGTTTTACATGTGTGCGTGATCGCTAGCAATTTTTATACCCTTCAGCTGGTAAATTCAGTTTGCCACGAAGTTTGTTAGTTTGCAACAGACAGAAGGAAACGAAGGAGATCCTATAATATTGGGAATTCGAAAAAGTTTTTTCGTATTTTGTCAATAGATGTCAGATATCTAAAGTGTTACCAATCACATTGTGTCATGCCATACTGTGTTGGAAAGGGGAGATATTAAGCATAGTTCAGCCCCAAAACAAATTAAATTCGGGAAAGTTAAAAAAAGTTAAAGCTCTTCAAAAATGAGTGAAAATAATGAAGAAATTCGCTATATTTTGAAAGATTACGGAGACGATGATGTATCAGTTCGGGTAGCGCAACAATGGTTCGCTCGCTTCCGTTTTGGAAATTTCGATGTGAAAGATACACCATGCTTTGGTCGAGCTATCGTTGAAAAAGTCGATAAAAGTATGGGAAAGATTTGCCAGGACCGTCTCAAAAGCAGCCATAACATCGCTAAGGAATGGTTCAAATGGTTTTTAACCATTTAAAAAAGGCTGGCTGCAAAAAGAAGCTCGATGTTTGGGTACCACAGCGTGGTCGAACGATTGATTCTAGATTTTACTGTCAACAACCGATGAGATTGAAGCAAGCAAACGAAAAAAAAGCCAGAATTGATCAACCGAAATGGCTTCGTCCTTCATAGGGACAACGCTAGACCACCCACGTCGCAGTTTTTCGCCGAGAAACCAGCAAAGTTTTACACCGATGGAATAATGTCTCTAGTGGAAATATGTAAAAAAGTGATCGACCAAAATGGTACATATTTGATTCATTAAAGTTCATTATAAATAAAAAATAAGTTGAAGTTTGATTAGAAATACGAAAAGACTTTTTCGACTACCCAATATATATAAATTATCACTATGACGACTTGAGTTGATTAAGCCATATCCGACTGTGCGTCCGACTGTTTATATATGTATACACAAACTAGTCCCTCAGTTTTTGAGACATCAATCCAAATTTTTGAGCACGCTCTCTTCTTTCCAAGAAGCTGCTTATTTGTTGGAGCTACCGAAATCGGATCTCTATAGCATATAGCTGCCATACAAACTGAACAATCGAAACCAAGTGCTTGTATGGAAAACTTTTTCATGTGATCAAAAATCTTCAAGAAATGTAACTGGAACTATTATCTAAGACAACAGCGCATTTTCCGCACAAAGTATGCAGATCGGATCACTATACCCTATAGTTGCCGTATAAACTGACCGCTCAAAATCAACTTCTTTAAAGAATCCTCTGCATTTGTGAAGGGTATATAGCAGCGGTGCAATCAAAGTTAACTTTAGTTCTTATTAATTTTTTTTGTTGCATCCAAACCTAACCAAGCGTCAGCATAATAGGAAAAGTCGTCGTTATCCGACAGTTGCAATAAGAAAATTTCTATAGACATATTCCAGCTAATGGTCCATTGATGTGTTGTTGATTTGTGTACCTACATGAAACCGCCTGTCTAAATATCCACAAGCACACACACACAAATATGTAGAAGCTATAGCACCGGGGTAAAGCGAGCGTCTGTGCGAGCAGCCAACTGAATGACTTTAAATTAAAAAGTGAAACGCATGCGCAGCGGCCATTGCAGTTTCGCAAAACTAGAAATTGAGTGCTTCTTGTTGTTATTGTAGACGGCGCGCTCTCTGCCTTGTAGCTGAGTCCCTTTCATTGACTGCGCAGGAAATATTAACAGTTCATATAATTGGCATTTAAAGTAAAATAGTCAAAAAATTCTTTAAATCTTTGTTGCTGGCTACCATTGTTATTGTTGTTGTGCCTGCTTCTGTGACTGCCGTTGGCATACAACAACGGTTTGTTTGCCAAACCGCTGCGTACACAGTAATTTCTTGTCCATTATTTCAGCTTTGTTTCTTGCTTATGGTGGAGCGATTGTGGCGCGTTTGTTTACTTTTTGATTTTATGCTGCAGTTAATTGCATCTCGCCATTGTTTGGTCGTGTTTAAACAAATTTTGCACTGATACAATTTTCTAGATTTTTTTCAAGCAACCAGAAAGATGTCATCTTAATTTGCTTGTGGATCGACAAAGTTGGAATAATTACGTTTGTGTACTTATGGGATGATGCTGTAAGAACTGGGTCGAAATAATTTCCATGAGCCTAAATGTCCACAAATCAATTAAAAGATTTGGATTATTAAAAATCACCAATTACATGACATTATTTCAATTGATTTATTTTGAGAAATAACAAAAACAAAACATTTTCTTAGATAAAATATTGTTAAGCAAGAGACCTTGGAGTTCTAACCGAACTTTTCAGTCGTGCAACTCACGTTTATAGAGAGAGAGGAAGATCAAGTAATTATTTAACCTTCCGCCGTTTATAGCCCTGTTTACAAGAGCGAGCAGCGGTTCTTCCTTTCTCCACCTGGCCTTTCCAATGGAGAGGAGGTCTTTCTTTTCTTCTGCTTCTCCCGGCGGGTACTGCATCGAATACTTTCAGAGCTGGATTGTTTTCATCCATACGGATGACATGACCTACCCAGCGTAGCCGCTGTCTTTTAATTCGTTGATCTATATCCTATATCTCGTACAGCTCATCGTTCCATCGAATGCGATATTCGCCGAGGCCAACACGCAAAGGGCCATAAATCCTTCGCAGAACCTTTCTCTCGAAAACTCGCAACGCCAACTCATCAGTTGTTGTCATCGTCCAAGCCTCTGCACCATATAGCAAGACGGGAATATTGGGTAACTTATAAAGTTTGTTCTTTGTTCGTCGAAAAAAGACTTTATTTCTTAATTGTCTACTCAGTCCGAAGTAGAGTTATTCTGCGTTGGATTTCGAGGCTGCCGTTTGTTTTAATGCTGGTTCCAAGATAGACGAAATTATGACTGTGAACAGTGCACTTGGCCTCCACCAAGTTGCGAATGTGATAATTGTTTGTTTGATGACAGAAAGAAGCTGATGCATCTTCCTTATCAGATTTTCACCGCCGTATTTGAATAGTTCGACCGGCAGTCCATTGGACCTGCTATTGATATTTGAACTCCTTCATGGTCGGGCAATGGACCGTCTGTTCCACCATCATCGATTGGGGAATCGATACCACCCTGTCCTGGTGGTATGCTTTCACTGGCATTCAGCAGGCTAGAGAAGTGCTCCCTTTATAATTTCGGTATGCTCTGGGCATCAGTCACAAGATCACCTCTGGGGGTTTTACTTGAATTTGCTCCGGTCTTCGTTCTGAAAGAAAGTTTCAAGGAAGCTCATGTAGCCAATGTAGATCACATCACCTAAATCATAGAAATCAATGGTCACCGTATTTCTAGCTCCTAGGACAGTCTTGGACTTCTTTGGAGCAGCTTCGATGTGTCCACTTTTTCGACTATCCCTTTATCTCTAGTGTTTGGCAGGGGACTCAAATTTTGTCGACAGTCGCGCAGTAAATTCTTCAGATTTGTTTTAAATGGCGTCAAATTAGACACAGCCGCGAAGTGGTCGCATGTAGACACTTGTTGTTCGTAATGAACAATGCGCGCGGCACACATCGAGCCGACAGCTTTCCTATGACCTAAATTTTATGCAGGTAGAATAGTATCCATGAATATTTTTGAAATGGCTACAGTCTCAGTAATCGTACGCACTTTCTATTGGACGTTTGTAAATATGAGATTGTGAACTTTTATCCTTCGTATTTACCGTTTTTGACTTTGAAGCTCGCTGAATAAATTTTTAGCCGATTGAACGTTACCGGAATTGAGCCAAATTTTGTTCCGTCAAAGTCCGTTATTTAGATGATCTAACCCTGTTTGGTTATTTGAGTAAATAAAGGAGAAGAGTTGCCAGTTACAGAATCTAAGAGTTCCTTGATCTGATGGTGTAGAAACTTCTTGGCAAACTTATATACCCTGTTCGGAGTTTGAGATTTCGATAGTATCATTTTTCTCTAATCCATTATACTTAATAAGCGAGTAAGGTATCTGCAAGAAAAGCTTCCATCCTCGGTTGTCTTTATACTCATATTTTATCTGAAATATGTATCTAAATCATTACAAATATATGACCTATGGAACGATTGGTCTCAAAGGGGTCTTGGGTTTTAAAATCAGTATAGACCAACAAAGCGGAAAATGTTCGTACATCTATTTATAATTTACTTCTTGTTCCATATAATTAAACTTGAAACAACTTCATTGCCAACGATTACAAACAATTAGGCAAGGTTTGTCCACAACTAAATGTTTTGAATGTTTCAAAAGAGTGAAAACACGAGTGCTGTGACATTTTTAAAATTATGCAACCCTCGACGGCATATCTTATCATGTTATTAGTTGTCTAAAAGGCTATATGTTATACATAATAAACGAGAAAATGTGACAGTCGGCCTCATTAAAATTAAACGAACCAACGCATCGTGCCGGGAAATTTGTATGTTCATAAAAAGGACATTGCCACAAGCAGGCGTTTTGTTGTCCGGCTTCCGTTGTCAGCGGAATTCACTTATGAGCATTTCCTAAACGCCACGCATCGTTGAATGATTTCCTAGTGCATCGTGTCATCCGTTGAAACATCCCTTTACGCCGAGCAGCGGGTACTTTCGCCGCACATTCAACAAACTATGTACTCTTTCTAACGGCTTTTAGTGATTATGCATATGTAGACACACATTACTGTTTTTGAAGTATCTGCGGTATGCGTTATTATTATTTTATATTGTCAAAGCTGTTTGTCATCGACTCACTTATCTGTCGCATAATGAGGAAGCTTAGCGCTAAAAGGGATGACAATCGTTACAATCGCGAACCTTGTCGGCTATTTGGCCTTGCAATTGTGGCCCACACAAAGCTGACAAGCCAAACCGAGTCAGCGCCGGCTGGTGTTGTCGCTTAACGCGATCTACTCCGATTGACTGCCGCCATATTTCGGCACTCAACGCTAATCCTCGCCAGCCAACGAGCGAGCAAGCACCAAATCGGCGCGCTAAATCGGTGTCACCACCACCAATACAGCTTGTGAGGGCTATGGAAATATGTACATATATAACCTGGTAAGAAAATAGGACCGAAAAAGATTAGAAAAATTCATGAAAGAGTATTAAAATAGGAAAGAGAATAAAATATATATGGTAAGAAAATTAAAGGAATTTTGCGAATAGAAGAAGTTTGGATATTGAAAATTTAAATTTTTAAACCAAGGCTCTAAGCTACTTTGTTGGGCATTTAGCAAGAGCTTATTTACTCAATTCTCCTAGACGACAATGAAATTCTTTACTAGTTCGGAACTGTATAAAATTGTCAATTGACGTCATAAACGAAAGAATTGGTAGGATGTTTTGAAACTTTCATACTTTTGTAAGTAATTGTAGCTAAAGTTTTCCTCTTCTTTCGTTCAGGTCATCGTAAACCCTTGTATTTTTCTATAAAGCTGGGAAATGCTAACCAATAGCAGCTGTTCTTGTGTTTTCACTTCCCTACTGGGTATATGAAATAGCGCTAGCCCAAATTTTAGTTCCGCCCGTACTTAAGAGCACTTCAGAAATTATTTCCCATGTAAGCGCTTAAATTGAGTAACAGTTTTTATTATTTAATTTTTTTTGCAGTTAATCTCTTTGCTTTTGCTGCTAGTCGGACTGGTACCGCATATGCTTAAGTGTATGAACCTTTTGGTATTTGCTTGATTTTGCTGTCGTCAATTGGCATGTCGGCACGTGAATTTTGTTGTCAACTGCCTGGCAGTTACATTATATAAGTTTTTTATTATGTACCTAGAACCTTAGTTTCTAAATCCTTTTAAGTGAAAGACAAACATTTATCATTAAAAAGTGACATAGCGAAATGTCAACCGATTTGGAGGGTTGGAACCAAAATGGCGTCTGTTAAAATGTTACAACTTTTTTCAATGGATTGAGCATTAATTTTAATAAATATATTCCTAATAGATCTAAATGTGTATATTCAGCAAAATTTTTTAACTGACGCAATTCTTAATGCTGTTATCGGTCCAACAGCTGTGGTTATTATTATTGAAAATATTTTTCTGTAAAAAAAAAAAATCATTGGTAAAGGAAGGTATCACAGAGGTAGAAAGGAAAGTAAGTCGAACTGCATTTGCTGAAAATATGGATGTCTCCGGGTTTTTGGGCAACTTTTCTGGTCAATTGTAATAGAATATTTATATTGTATATAAACGCAATTAAACAAATATTTGTAAACTTTATAAAAATATGGTAAATAGCAATCCTTTATTGCAATTTAATGTAATTTCCTAATGCCACTTTCGTAGAAATCCTTGTCTTTATTGCCAAAAAAATGGGAGAGCCAATTTTCACAAGCTTCACTTGAGGCGTACTTTTCACCAGCAAAATCATTCGACAGCAGCGCTTGATCTCAATCTGGACTAAACTTAAAGGTATAACCAAGAGCTTTAGCTCACTATCAGTGTATGTGGTCTGGCGTTGTCCTGGCGGAACACAGTTCCTCTTCCATTGACAAACGTTCTTATTATGAACAGCATAGGTTGGAATCAAATGTTTGGATGTAGGAGAGGAGCTGACCCACTGTTCACCACCAGTACCCACGCTTTAGAAATAGGTCGAATGAGTTTGTATTCAGCAACGATACGCAGATGAAAATTCAATCCAAAGGTCTTGGAACATGTTGGTACAGGGCAGATATATACATATATGTTTATATATAGTATATCACGGTTTTAGGTGACACGTACAACTGTTAGGTGAAGAAAACTATTATATGTACTCTGTAGCAACATGTTCCAAGACCTTTGGATGGAATTTTCATGGCATTCTTTTCATATTTCTATGGTGCAGTGCGAAAATGAGCTAAATTGGACTACAACCACTCTTGCTCCGAATTTAGCACAATTTTAAATTCTATTTGATTATTATACTTTCCAGTAGATAAATCAAGAAATAATTAATATAACGCGATAAAATATTGCAGTAATCATTTCTATAAAGTATGTCACCTTATGACCAAAAATTGCCCAAATCCAACCAAAACTGTTCAAGCCCTACCGAATATGTGGACTCCAGTATCTAGAGTTGATATTTGACCGAATATTGGTCAACGTTTGGGATATATAATTGAAATTTAGAGAAAAAAATTTAAAGATATTAATATTTCTGTGCATCCAAAATAGGTTGAATCGGATCAATACTTCTCTGAGCCATATACCTAATATAAAGATTTTCGAAGTCCTGGGTGATAATATACTGCATATATCGGCCAATATTTGAGTTTTTCCAATGAAAATTACAGAGCCTTTTTTACACATAACAGTGGATTTTTGTGCGTAAAATAGATCAAATAGGCCGAAAACTTGACCTTGCACCATGTAACTAATATAAGGCTTTTCGAACATCGGGCTGACTTTACTCCATATGATTGGTGATTGTATGTAAGATATCTCAATGAAACCCTAATAAAAATAGATAAAATCGGGTCAATACTCCCATACACTACATAAGTTTCGTTTTTCGAACAAACCTTTTGCCGAAAATGTGTTTAAGAGGCGTTTGTTTACGACACGAAAAGTTTATTTGGCGATGTTTACCATCGAATAAAACAAAATTGTATATCGAGTTTGTTATTTCAACGAGATGTTGCAGAAGTATTTTACAGAGTTTACTTTAGCACGAACATAAGTATTCGAGTGGTACAAAGTACAGAAAGTCGTGAAGTCATCAAAAATTTGACTTATCATCCCAGTCGTTCATCTGCCTCTCTTAAAGACGATAACATCGAAAAAGTTAAATAAGCAGTGCTTGAAAATGGTCGCGTTTGCATCAGGGAAATAGAAACATCTCTTATGTATCCACTTAAAACTTTTTAGTTAATGTTTTGGATATGAAGCATACCAAAGCTAGATTCGTGAATCTTTTGCAAAAACGACATCGAGTCTGTTGAAAAGAAGTAAGTTTGTGAATGTGAGAACGAAACAATCCACCAATCTAAAGAAAAAACTTCCGGAAACCGAAAAACCAAAAAACCACTCAAGGCTTCGAAGGCCAACCCAGTCGTATGGGAAATTGAATTGTTCGGTGATATGCTTAAATTGACACAGAAGTCTGTTTTGAAGACGATAATAAAGATTTGTATTAAAGTATGTGAAAATATAGTTACTTTCAATCTTTCGAACTCGATCAAACGGTACTTATCCTAAGCTAAGCAATAGAGATAATTGGAGATAATAGAAATAGTCTCAATGGCATATTAAAAACAACTTTTGAATGGCTTTTTTGGCGATGCCTGCGTGTATGATGTTAATGTATTGAAAGTTGTTTGGATTATAAAAAGGTTATGTTTTCAAACTTTGAGTACTTTTGTATTGCAACCCAAAACAATTCGCATTGCAATGGCAGATATAAAATTGAAATCAAATCGATCCAGCCGGCTGCACTTACAAAGTATTAAGTCTGTTGCATCTAGCCAGGTAGCAACCAAATTGCTTATCGTCAACGTCAAGCTGTACAAAATTCCACATCTTTTCAAATACCAATCCAAACTCACGAAAGTTCATATATTTGCATATATGTGTATGTGAGTTCAAAAGTGGTCCACTTGAGCTTTGAAACAAAGTTTCACCTATTCTTATATTAATTTCCACACTGTGGCGCGTCGCCTCAAGTGGTTATGTGTGCCTTATTGTTGCCTTTGTGACCAACTGAACGGTGGCACCAGCAAAAATTATAAAACAAAAGCGAACTATGCGCACATACCTACTTACAATATCGGGAAAAACTTGACAAAAATCTGCCACAGACCAATATTTTCGAAAAAGTTTGCAGCAACAAAGGCCCTCGACAATTGTTTGGCAATTGCTTTGCACTTTGCTTTCTGGGCATTGTAAATTTTCTATTGCCGTATTACTTTTGATTCGAAAACACACAAGAAAGGCACCAATTTTTTGCAACCCTTTCAGCTGGCTCGCATATTATTATTTATTTCGCTATCGCCAATATCCTGGGAGCGTTGCATGTCGCGGCGTTGCGCAAACGCGATAAGTGGCACTTGTGATTAAGTGGCGCTGCGCAGAGTGGCATGAGAGTGCTAGCTGTAAATTAAATGTCCCTTGCCCTTTTGCATGTGCGTACATTTTGTGGTTTACTGTGTCACGGTACAGATTTGCAAACATATAGTATGCACATACATACATGAGCGCGTTCATATCGATATTCCGGTGCGCGAAATCGTCTGGCCCGTCGAAGCTTTGTCAAAGTCGATTTGTTACATTTTCGAGTGCTTATCCTGCGGGCTTTGTACACTAAATTTATTTGCATTCCATTCCATTGTTATACAAACGCTTGCAGCCGTCTGATAGGCAAAATGTGGCTTGTTACAGTATAATTCCCTGTAAGAAAAATCAAATGAAATTTTCGAGTATGCGAAGATAGTTTTGATCATTAGTTTCATTTGTCAGTGCTCTTTGTGGACTAGTAACAGCCTTGTTATGTGAAACTTCTTCGGATTCTCCTTTTGGCAAGATAAACTAACTATAGACTAAAACTTGAAACATAAAGGGGTGGCAAGGCGGTGAGTTATGAAAGAAAAGAAGGAGTTATTCATTTCCTTATCTCAAATTAAAATAAGAAAAATTATTAACTTCGGCTGAAGCGAGGCTATGCTAAAATTCCCTGATCCATTTCTTATAAAATAAAAGGGTATACAAATATTTATTTTGATTTGATCGGTCAGTTTAAATTGCAGCTATGGCTATAGTGATCCGATCTGAATTTTTCGAAAATGGTGGCATTGTCTTAGGAAAAAAATGTTTCCATGTAATGAATTGAGGTTAATCGGTAGTTTGTATGACAGCTATATGCTATAGTTGTCCGATCTAAATCATTTTTTCGGAGATCATAGCCATGTCTTAGATTATAATCTATACTAAATTTCCTGAAGATACCTTCTCAAATAAAATAGTTTTCCATACAAGAACTTGATACCGATCTTTCAATTTTTATGACAGCTATATGCTATAGTGGAGGATAGTGCAAGTGAGGAAAGTTCTCTGGTTGCCATTCGCTTGGGAGTGGCCAGAAACGATTCTTTAACTTATGGCTGAAGCAGCTCACGACTTCCGGTCTTAGACCAAGTATCCTTTGGGTAGCTAAATAACATCCATTTGAAGGCGAACCATCCCTTCTCAGAGTTGTGCGCTGGGTTTGAGACATGCCACTTATAAGCCCCCCAAAGAAAACTAAACAACAGCCTCGGACGAGAGGCCTCCCTTTTGATGTCAACCATGACAAACGCATTAAGGATTACGATTTGAGGGTGTGCACCTGGAATGCCCGGTCCCTTAATTGGGTAGGTGCCACTACCCAGCTGTTTGATGTCTTTCGTAAAAATAAAGGTTGACATCACCGCCAACCACGAAGTGCGTTGGACGGGACAAGGACTGAGACAAGTAGGTCCTTGTGGCATTTACTGCATTGGTCATATAAAGGGGCGCAAGTTCGGTGTGGGATTCATGGTGGGAGAGAGACTCCGTCGTCGAGCCCTGACATTCACCCCGGTGGATGAACGTCTAGCCACAATCCGCAACAAAACGAAGTTCTTCAACATATCGCTGATTCACGCCCACGCCTCGACGGAAGACAAACTTAAAATACCCTATTGTGGGGTTTTTTCAGAAATTTATTGAAAATTATTAATAAGGAGCAAAATAATTTCAAATGAAATTTTCAATAAAACTGCTGCATCCTTCAACTATAATTTCAAACGGTTTGCTATTTCCTAAGCACTCGCCAATTCAAATCACCGAATTTCCTGCAGGGCTATTTCACTTTATATTAAGTTATAACAAAACAACAGATCGGCAATGCTTCGGAATTTCTATGCAGCTCGTTGCATACGACGCAGCCACACTTCAGACTTTACGCGAGTTCGGGGTTGTTTATAAGCATGTGTACGCTGGCATTGCATTATTTTGACATATGGCCTTATTGAGGAAGGTGTTTACTGTTTATATGCGTTCGACCTTCTGTTGCCCGATTGCAGTTGCGACTGTTGCAGTTGCCCACTCCACATCCTATGCATACACACTTACATAGTAGATACTTACGTATGTATGTGCATGCTCATACAATTCCCATATCGCACCGCGTAGTTTGGATTGCGTGATGGCCGCACCGCTATATTGAAGAGTGGTAGCAATGATGAAGAGGATGTTGATGACGCTGCTGGATTTCATTAGTTTTTGGTTAACTTGGGCTTTTGATTCCCAGGCTGTCGTTTCGGTACTTGTTGGAGGGCAAATTATAGCTGCCACCGAGCTAGTGGCCTTTTCGCCTGACCCTCGTTACATGTGGCATGATGTACCGTAATTATGCTTTCTAACTGTGTGATGCACCTGATGTTTGAAGTTCATGGCAAATATACTCATTTGTACGAACTGTTAATTTGTCACTTACTTGTACTTATTAGAAGAATATTTGTTTGTGTTTTTTGTAGACAGTGTCAGGTGGCTTTTTTGACCGGAAGTTGAAAAGTTTCGAACTTTTGGTTTTCTGCCAGAGGGTGGGCGATTTATAGCTTATTTATGAGAAGTATGAGTTTTTAACGGTTTGTCTAGGAAGTACAAAAATACTTCTGAAAAAAGTAATAATGAAAATAAATTGCGTTATTTCAAATTTGAATTTAATAAGTAAACAATTATTAATATTTGCTTCATATTAAACTCTAACATACACACACATTTATTTGATTTTCCTCTTAACACTTCCATAAGAGTCAAACAATATTAATCCGCCCGAAAAGCCTCCCCAAAATATGTACTTATATTTCAATATTTAATATTTACATTTACTATCTCGTTCTTTATATCACCATTTCAGGCGTGTTTGCGCATATGTTTACCGTTATGCTATATTGTCGCTGATTTGTTGCGCTTCGCCGCTCACCAGGGGTGCGAAATGTAGTGATGCAACTGAACACCAGCAGAGATACGCCACATTGGCAAAATAGATTTTAATTCGCCATTAATTATGGGACCTTTGATGCCATAAGGCGCAAGGGCTATCTCTTCATCTTGGCACACATTATCCATTAATGTGTTATTTATTTTCCGTTTTTTTGTTTTTTTTTTATGAACATCATTTGTTGTGCTGGCCTTTTTGTTTTTAATCGAGAAAAATCGCTGTTGCTATACTCTATATTAAAATCTATCAAAAGTATATAGCAAAACGAAAGTATTGCGCAATAATTCAGTACCAGCATTCTTTTTCCATGCTACCAAACTTTCTTATTTGAAAATTTAACATGTTAGTCATAATCGTTTTAGTTTAAATAAACTACGACAGATTTCAGATTTCACGAGTGTCAGAAAATCACCTGGAGACTAGCTAATTAACTTTTCTTAACTTTATAAACATCATGATTCAAGCTAACTAACAAATTTTAGATAAGGTTTTTTGTTTTTAAGAGTAAACTAAACAATAACTAATCAAAATATCCTTCAGATTGATGTACATATGTATGTATGTATATGAACCAAACTTAAGATTTTGTCGATGCTCTATGAAAAGTGCATATCTATATTTCCTCAAAGTTTAAAATTATGTTGAGAAAAGTAATGGGTAACCGACTTTAGTCCGATTATTGGCGTATATCTTTGCCACTTAGTTTTAATTGTGCTCAACAGATTAAATCTACCTAGAAAATTATAGAGGTTACAGCATTCATCATGCCGGCAAGGTGAAAAGCGCGATCAAAATGGATTGTCGAACTCGAAGAAGACATGAAGTGGCTTGGCATACAAAATTGTAAGAAACCACAAAAGGCCAAAATGTCTGGAGGTCACATGTGTAGCAGCCCAAAGCTCACAAGGAGATAAAAAATGATGATTGGTTCTGCTATAAGTCATAAGTTCTGGCGGTTGCAAAACAAATTACTGTAATAAATTTTTTAATAAAGTTATTATACCCTGAACAGGGTATATTAAGTTTGTCACGATGTTTGTAACGCCCAGAAAGAAGCGTCGGAGACCCTATAAAGTTTATATATAAATGATCAGTATGTTGAGCTGAGTCGAATTAACCATGTCCGTCTGTCTGTCTGTCCGTCCGTCCGTTCGTCCGTCTGTATATATACGAACTAGTCCCTCAGTTTTTAAGATATCCTTTCGAAATTTTGCAAACGTCATTTTCTCTTCAAGAAGCTGCTCATTTGTCGGAACGGCCGATATCGGACCACTATAACATATAGCTGCCATACAAACTGAACGATCGGAATCGAGTTCTTGTATGGAAAACTTTCACATTTGACAATGTATCTTCACCAAATTTGGTACAGATTATTTTCTACGGTAACAATGTAATTTCCGAAGAAATTGGTCAGATCGGTTAACTATAGCATATAGCTTCCATACAAACTGAACACATACTTACTAACAGAAATGCACCTGTGAAGGGTGTATTAGCTTCGGTGCAGCCGAAGTTAACGTTTTTTTTTGTTTTACTTAATTATGCATATATTAAATGAGTAATATACAAAATTGTATTCGAAATGACCTGTTTTAGCTATTGATCAATAGCAGCACGCACAGTTTCTATTTGTATTAACGACGTTGTTCGAATCAAATACTTTTCAGATTCTCCGGATTTTTGGAAGCTATTCAACGAGCTATGTTCTCCAACTCTAACCATAACCTGTAGCCCAATGGACTAAGGTGTTATATACAGTTAGAAGACCGAAAACAAAACAAATTTTCCAGAATTTTCTCAGAGAAAACTTTCAAATTTATTGATCCAAAAATGTGTACACATATTATGATATCTTTTAACTGTATTTTAAGACCTAATATCACGTAATAAAAATATATTTTTGGAAAGGAACTACTGCTGATCTTCGGGAGCACCTCTCTAAAAGGACTTTTTGCGGTGAACACTATATATTAGTAGTCGAAAAAGTCTTTTCGTCAATAGATGTCGTTGCACAATCACATTGTATCATACCATATAGTGTGGGAAAGATGAGATTTAAGCTTCATTTAACTAAAAAAAGTTAAATTCGGGGAAGTTGTAAAAAAGTTACAGCTGTTCAAAAATGTATGAAAATAATGAAGAAATTCACTTAATTTTGAAATTTTTGAATAAAAAAGAGAATAGGACTACCCAAACCACCAATGAAATTTGTGAAGTTTGCGGAGACGATGCTGTATCAGTTCGCTTCCGCTCTCGAAATTTCGAAATTTTGATTTACATTGATGAATGATTTACACTGATGGATTATTGTCTCTAGCGGAAAAACGGAAAAAAGTGGTCCACCAAAATGGTACATATTTGTTTATTTTTTCTTATTATAAATATAAAAAAAATAAGTTGAGGTTTGATTAGAAATACGAAAAGACTTTTTAGACTACCCAATATTATCCAATAATGAATGCTGGGTCTTAATTATGTTGACTATAAGCAGACATAAACAACAATCTTTACAGAACGTGAATTTTCGTAACAAACATTGTTCAGACGTATAGTAAGTCTTTCCATGATGAAATGGCAAACAATGCTGAAAACAAATAATATAACAGCTTGAGAAAACTCACACGTGATCTGTCAAAAAAAGGCTCTGGAAAAAAGTACCTCCGTTACCATGTATTTATAATAATCTTCGCTGGCGAAATTGCCGATAATAAATGACGGAAGTGCTTCTTTTCTCCGATTTAGGAAGGTGGAAGTGTTCATGGTGCTGGGGCTGGAACTCTTACTGCGGATATAAACTGAAATCATTGGAGAAAGTAACTTCTTGTGAGCATAGCTAAGATATCAGACTCCTTCCAAGTCTATGTTATATACTTATAGCAAACATGCGTTATAGCATCATAGGAAATGGCTTGGTTTCAAAGGAACTCGCGTACTGGTTTCATTGGCTGCTCCTGCTTTTCGCTTGCTTTGCGTTTTAATTAAAATTGTGGTAGAAAAAACGGATTACAATTCAAGCTAGTATTAATTAAGGCAACCAGTACTAACATCTTTAATAGAAACCAAATTTAAATCGGTTATGTAAATGACTTCCACTTCATAGTTAGAAAAATAAGCCCTCGTAACTGTTAATACTATATGCAGCACAATTTTCGCTTTAATAAATCTTATCGGTACCCATTTAATTTTCTAAAAAATGGCAATGGCTTGACATACATATCTCTCGAATAATCCGCCTTAGAAAGTTCATCAGCTTTCGCTTATTCTCATTCAAAAGAATTAAACAAAGCATTTCCAACGCAAAAAATAAGTACAATTCTCAACTTAATCCACCCTAAAACGTCGTACTCGTTTATAGAACACACAAGATGTTTCTTCGTGGTGGTCGCTTTAAAATCGCGCGCTGCAATACTCTAGATTGCCTCAATAACAACAAGCAAGCGACATCAAAAAGTAACCAAACCGTCGAAAAGCGACAAAAAAAAGAATGAACGCAAAGTGCATTCAAGTAAACCATTAGCTGAAGATCACATGACACTTGTTAACTGTCAGCGAATGGTGAAAGCCTCATCAACCCTCTTTATTACAATGAATCGTGCGAGGCTTCGCAGAAACTTTTCCTTAAATGCAACCGCACAAGAACACTTGAAGTGTTATGAAAAATTTCTCAACATAAAGACTTTGAAAATGCGGGCAAAACTTTTGAGGTTAAACGCAAGCAAACAATCCTACAGCGCTACAACTTGCTGCCGACAAGAAAATAACCGAGCTCGGTTGTTTAAAGTGTGTGTGTGTGTATTTAATGCTTCACACTTGAGCCTCGATCGTATTGGCATCTTAGTGGCTGTTCGGAGGGAAATTTGATTTCTTTTTATTCTCACCTCCAGGAGGTCCACTCATCAAAACCGACGAGTGCATTGTCACAAGCTGCTCAACAATAGACCCGAATAAAGTTGCAACAATAAAAAAAAAAATTGTGAAGAGATTTAGTTGGACTTATGGATATCTGTACATATGTAATATATGTAGCTTCAAGTACTTGGAAGTAGCGAAATGAAGAGTTTCATTATGCAGCTTCTGAGCTCATTACATGTAGTTGCACAATGAGAAGATGTGACAATATGACTATGTGAAGAAGTGAAAAGATCGAGAGTGCAAATCCTTGAAATCGCTTCAATTGCATTGCGGTTGAATGATTTTGATCGACAAATTGCACAACGGATTAAAGGTGATGATGTGTAAAAATTGATGTGCTCACGCATTGTTATGGCCGCGAGTATTTAACTCAGTTGCGGTGTAGGTAATTTGTTAACAATTCGCGTTTGCTTCAATTTGTCTAGGTCTAGTGACATATTTGCGTTTGTTTATGTAAGGGATGTGAACTTATTAGTTGGATAAAATAAATACAGCTGCCATGCATAACAGTTTAAGAAATCATTAAGGTCTCAGAAATGTCTTACTAATCACTTAAATCGACACAGTTTTCATAAAAGTCTCGAGTAGAGTAGCGAAAGACCCACACACCATACTTAAGATATGCTAAGCTGTACCCATAAATTTCTAGTTAAAAATGTATGCTCCTTTCTAGTTTGAAATTAAAGCAGAATCAGCGCTACTATAAATATTTCCTCATGAACGATAGCCAATCATCAATGCTTTGGCCACGATTTCTATCGATCAAGCAGATTATGGTACTTCCTTCTTGGTTTCGTAGTAAGGCAACCATGTTCCAGCCAGTATACGAGCTTTTTGTCTAGAATCTCTCTCTCTCTCTTTCTTGGTACAAATAGTATAGCTACTCAGTACATCTCAAATATACTCATTTAACGATCACAATCGATCCTACAGCTATCTGTATTATATAAGGTCTAGTAAAAAGAAATTCATTATTTTTGCATTAAATTGGAGTATTTGCATTGTTAGAATTCTTCGATTAAGGTCTTATAAGCACCATTTTTTCAAAAAATTATTTTCATTAATTTCGGCCGCATTTTTCACCCACAAAATCATTCACCATAGAAAGGAACAGATGAAGTCATATCTGGATTATAAGGTGAATGCAAAAAAGCTTGCCAATTATGCTTCTCCTATGGGCTAAAACTAACTATATCTGGGCGATTATTTTCTTCATATGATCCAATTGTTGACAGTAATGGACCGAATAACGCATTTTGTCGTAAAAAAGGTGTTTGATGATTCCCTTCCAATCCCACTGAACACATATCAAAACCTACCTGATTGCTAATCCTGGTTTGGTTACGACTTGCGCCGGCCCATCGTGATTCGACCACGTTCGTTTTCGTTCGACGTTGTCGTAAGTGACACACCAGTAAGCATCCGTTTCAAAAATAGATTGATTCTTTTGCCAATTGCGGTTTTATATGTCGGTCGGACTCGGCCATTTCCAGCGGGGTGCATCTTTGATCTGAAGGTTACTGGAACAGAATCAACGAAATCTAAATTGAGCGTGATTGCCTCTCATAGCATCAGGATCATAAAAACTTAAACTATTTACATATTCAGCCGTCTACATTGCGTGTTCATACTAATCGCAAAAAACTTTCAGGAAACTGTTTTTTGTTGTTCATCTTTGACGCTTGCTCAAACAGTACTGAGTCACACAACTACGAAACTGCCTGAGAATTTTTTTGTTATGAAATCTTGTTACGATATAGCGTAACCCAATGGCACTTATACATATAACACGAGATACAGGTCCCTAAATCTCTATTGGAAATATTATGTATTTATTTTTAACTTTTGTCTTAAAAACCGAACGATAAAAATCAAGATAAATATCTTATTAAAATATATTTTTTCTTCAACCTTTTTCTTTTTTGTCTCGAAAAAACTAACAAAACGTTTTCCGTTTCCGGTACATACCATAACTCCAGCTAATCGTCAAAACACGGCATAAACTTAAATTACTGATGATCGGAAAAACCAAAAAGTCAATAGCGTTTAAGAAAATGCACCTTCCATTAGAATATGTTAACACCAAAAATGCTTGGTTGACAGAGCTTTTCTTTAAAAACTGGTTTGAAAAACTATTTATCAAACAAGTTAAGCGATATCTAAAAGAAAATTGGTAAGGCAAGGCACTTCTACTGCTAGACAATGCAACCTACCATCCACATTCATTAGTAGATCTAGATAAGGACATATGTGTCTTGTTTTTACCACCTAACTGCACGGTTCTGATCCAGCCTATGGCCCAGAATGCCAAAGTTTTTTATCTCATCTTTTGTCCATTTCAGAAAATAATTTAACGGTATCATTAAAAAAAACATGGGTTTTTTGGCATCAAACGCAAAAATGTTTCAACAAAATTCTTTAGGACGAAGAAAGTGATGACGATATCTCTCTCGCTGTGTTGCGTCCCAATAACTCAACAAAAGTATCTGATCTATTAGTCTAAATATCTCCGGATATTTATTTTGTTGATGAAATTGATGACTGGCTAAATGACGGTGACGATGATCAGATTGAAGAAGGCAACCTCAGCAGCAACAACCATGATGAAAATGAACTAGAAACCCAAAAACCCAGCATTCTCAAGCTATATCTGTACTAAAGACACCGAAGAGAAGGAGTTTCCCGCTGGAGATATGTATTTGAAACCTGCAAGCCTAAGAGATATTGCATACAGAAAGAAAAATAAGACAAAACTGCGCCAAGAAAGTTTCTTTGATAAACAATAAAAATGTTCATAAAATGTATAAAATGAATTTTTGATGTGGAACTAAATAGTCTGGTTTTTTGTAGCTCTTATCCAAGTTTTTTTTTATATTTCGGAAACCCGGACATTTCGATATTTCGGACAGTGCTTGGTTTTCAGTTGTCCAGATTATCGAGATTGTACAGTACATATAAATGCTGAAATATATGCATCTGTGAAGAGTATTATAGCTTCGGTATAGTTAAAGTTAAGTATTTTTCTTGTTTTTATATTATTTCTAGATATATCTAAATATAGCAATTATGCCCAACGAAGGCTTAATACTACTAGCTGAAATTTTTCAAATTGAATTAAGCACGAAGAATTAAGGTTTTGGAGACTGCATAGACACAATATAACATTCCAATAGTATTTTCTGAGTATGGCATTTATGAGCTTAGGCAGAGAACTTGTTGGCATGATTTCATGAAAAATATTGAGACTGATAAGTTGTATTAAGCTTCAGAGTACTCTAGACAAACGTCTCAGGCATTTTCTAATAAATAAACGCGTAAGTCTGTGTATACAAATCTTAAGTTGTTTTTATAATGAAATTTAAATCTCAATATATTCGCCTCCTTTAAATCCCTTTACAAATGATATTGAAAGCATTTTCCTGGAAAAGTTGGAAGAGTTGTGGTTCTGTGGCTTATGAAATATCTAAAAATCAGCCAATACATAGTACATAAGCCTGCTTGACAATACCTGAGTGATCATTAACTCCAAGGTGCAACAGTGCGGGATTAAACGCGGATATTCACCATATTCCCGTGTCCGCTTTCCAGGCACTTGTTGGTTCTCAAGCCGCGATTAAGTAATTCCAAATCGAGTGAACTGCTTCGCTAAACAAATTCGCATAATGCTCGTAGCACTTTACTTAGCGCGGCATTAAGCAACTTGTCGCATTGCGGAAATTTGTCCAAGGCAGGTGCGTACACACAGCACATAACTGCAGCCCTCCCACTGTAAATAATAATTTTCGCTAACCGCAACAATTGCACAGAAGCCACGAACAAAGCGATTAAACAAAAGCAAAATATTTTGCAAGATCATCCGCACGACGACAAGTCTGCTTAGGCAACCCAATTGCCTCGTCTGCGACTGTCATCATCCGCTACTTAACTGCTGTGCGATTGTCACGAGAGCACCGCCACAGAGGATGGGTTCATTTCTCTGCTTAGCCTTTCACAATTATCTAGTAAAACAAAGATCTACGCATGCAAATGGTTTTTAATGGGCTGGATTACGCTTTGGGCGGTGCAGTTAATCCATGTCGTAGAAGTATGTATGGGTGTTTGTATGTTTTTGAACCTGTATTATTGGCAACTAAAACTAGCAAGCAGCTAAGATCGAGCCAGCGCATTGTTTTCCTGCAAAATGAAAATGTCTTTAAGCTAAAATATGATCCCCCACAGGTTTGTTTATATATACACACATACAAATTTACTTGCCATCAGAGTTGAGTATCATTCGTTAATACTTGTAGTCAGGCCAAAACGTTCATATACGAAGATTTGCAAATCCTACTGAGGTATGTTGACTACCTGTAGTCATCATGAGTTCATCAGAAGTAGTACTTAGTTTGTCAATAAGCCGAATTAGTTGATCGGCAAGCTGAACTGCGGAATAATTGAAATGCTGATCTGAGGACATCTCTCTTCCTACCAGCGGCGTTGTGTACGATACATACACATGGTAGAAGTCAAAAACTATTCAAACCGGAATCCGACAACGTTCTACATCTGCCGACAGATAAATATGATCGATAGCGATCATTTACACGGTAGTAATATTGCCTTATCGCTCAACTTTCTTTGTCGCATCGTCGCTTGTTGGTCGCTAATCCGCTCTTGTTTGTCTCGTTTGCTTTTGTTTGTGGGCATTCGTGGATTTGTATTTACTTTTCATAAAACTGATATAACAGTTTCACCCTACTTGTCTTCCTGCCTTAGTGCAGTGGACTTTTCACGGAAATGTTTTGTGTATTCTCGCCTTTTATAAGTGCACTGCTGCGGCTCTTATTTCCGTAATACCTCTCGTAATATGATTTACTCTTGTATTTGTGTTGTACAATATGATTTGTGGTTCTTCCTCGAGACAGCTTAACTTATTATAATTCAATGACAGATTTCTAATTTCGAGAAATAAGTTAATAAGACATGTATGAATAACGTTCGAATAAGGCGAATAAAACTTTTCAATCGATGTTTGTAATTATATACTACTTTGCTGGAAGCTTGTCCTAGATTCTGCTGCTATAGGTCGCCTTGTTGTTATCGAGCAATTGAAGCAATCTATAACTATGAACTCGATGGTTCATCGATCAAATAGGTTTTGAAAGTATATACGTATATAAAGAGTGATCCATTTCAAGTTTCTCTACTTTTTTAAAGAAAAAACACAGAAATTTCAAATTTAATGAGGAATGTTTATTACCATTCGAAAGAATATTCTTTTCCATTCATTTTTTGAAGATTATATCTTTCAAATGTTAGACGCGTCTATGTCTCAGACGACCCATCCATTGAGTCCTATTTCCATAACTCGTTCGAGCATTTCGACTTTTAACTGGTGAATGACACTTGAGATATTTTGCTCCAAGGCCTAAATCGAAGCAAGATTGTCCACATAGACTTTAGACCTTATATATCCCCAAAGGAAAAATCACACGATCTTGGCGGTCAATTGACCGTCTGAAACCATGAAAATGAAATCTGTTCACCGAAATGTTCTCTCAATAAACCCATTGATTGATACGATGCGCGGAAAATGACGCCGTCTTGTTGAAATTTCAAGAATCAAATAGTTATCATAGGGGCTATAGCGGTAGCCATTGATGTTTACGTTCTTACCGACATCATTTTGAAGAAACCGGTTTTTTTTCTGAATGAAATGGCAGCTCTTGAATAAACTTTGCTTGTTTACATATCCAAAGAGCCAGAAATTGGCCTCATCGCTGAACAAAATTTGGTTCGAAAACGTCAGATTTTCTCAGAACTTGTATCGCTTGGGTATGTCGAGCGGCTTCAGTTCTTGCGAAACCTGTGTTCTGCACGTTTTTAATTTAAGATCAACAAGTAAAATGGTAAAATAATCTATAGCTTCACTTTCTCTTGCAATATTATATAGAAGGTGGCTTGTCGTATCTTTTTGAGACAAAACTACTATATATTTTTCTCATTTCATTCTATTACAGTTAGAAGCAGTTTAGCGTCTCTGGTAACATGTGATTGTTACACTTTGCACAAAAAACAAATTGAAACCTTTTACAAAAAAAAGCTCGATGATGGTTGCAACTAATAGTTTCTCAAATAGTCATCGCGGATGGTGACTGCTAATAAAAAGTAGGTCACTTAAGACAACGTCAACCTAAAATGGTCGGGAAAATAGGAATGGCAAGAAATCACCACTATGAACTGCTTCCCTACGACCGAACTTAATTCGGCCCTGCACTGGATTGGACCCTCTAAAGGAAGGAATAAGAAATGAATTATGTTACATCAGTACAACAACAGCCCATACATGGCGACAGTGACTCGCCAGAAGCTTCGGAAGCTGGGTTAAAAGGCTCTTATGTATCCACTTTATATTCCGCAGCTGGCACCAAGTTCTCGTGTGTGGCGGATGACTTGATTAACGAAAAAATTCACGTCAAAAAAGAAAATTAAGTAAGCCAAATTTAGTAAAGTAAAAGTTAATTTTTTGCCTTCAAATTTTCTTCCAAAAGTTGCAAAAGATACAGAGAAAGTACTGCTGGGTGGAATCTGTCTATAATAATAAGGTGATTAAGAAGAAATCCTTTAAGTAGAGCTTTGGGCATTTTTTGGAAGCTTTATTCGGCTCTAGGTGGGAAATATGAAACAGCAGTCGGGAATGTCATAAACTCTCCAATGAGCCAAAGGCAGCCTAACACAAATTCGAAACAGAACATTTTAGAATAATCTCCGAGGATGTCGGTTTCATAAAATAATTTAATTTGAGAATTTTTACTGGAATTTTAATCTTTTTAATATTGGGTTAGTGTCAGTTTTGCAAAGACCTTCGGTTGGGGCATTTTGCCAGTCCAAAGTACAACATCAAAGATCGTCGTTTCCCAGAAATTTAAAGGGACTCGCGCTGAATTACTTTTTGCGACTTATTATTGCTCTCCCTGAAAATTGTTACGAGAAAGGAGCAAAAAACTTCATTCAAAGTTCTTTTGCAGAAAATGTAACGTTAAGAACTAAAGAAATATTTTCTTAACATAGCATATAAAAATGTGAATTATTAATTTGTACCAAATACTCTCCACAATTGCCTTTCACACTGCCATCATTTGTGATCACGACAAAACCTAAATACCTTTTCATTTCAGCAAATTTTCTAGCCAAACAATCAGCTTTTACAAAATGTCAATGAAAACGTCACTGACGAAAGAATGCCGAGGATTAACTCGACTAAAAAAAAACTCTAAAATAGTTGTTGAGCATGCGCACCGTTGTATAAGCTACAATTTTAGCAAAGATTGTTGAGGCAAGCAACAACAACAGCAAATACGTTGGCATCTCTTTTGCGCTCTAACCCTCTACCAACCACAGGGATGAGCTGTGCGCACAAAACTACTGAGTCTATTAAAAGTCTAAAGGCAGATAATAAAGGGCCATTAGGACTTAAAAGGGCTCAGCCCAACAAATTTGGTTCCACACTGTATGCTGTATAGGCATACATACAAATACATACATGCATATAAATATGTTTGTAAAATTTGTTGCTGATATTTCTTGTTGTGCTAATTTGGTATTCGCAACTACATACATACATGCATTCATAAAAGGTGAACAGTTTCGGTAAATGGAAGTGGGACAAATCATTTGAAATTGCTGAGTAAAAAATATTTGTAGGCATCTGTAGTAAATTATACAAAAAAATATTAAAGTAATGGTTTTAAACGAGCTATCATATTATAATTTTGAAGAATTATTCTTCTTCTTTAGTTAAAAAAAGGTCCCTATATTCCTGTTTTGCTTTATTTCATAATACATAACTCGTTACTATCTGATGCGGAGTGTTTTCGAGGTCATTCGATACGCCAAATTCGGCCCTTGTGAAGTCAAAGATCTCTAACATAGACTAAATTATCAGGTTAGGTTCCGTCTGTTAGCTTTTGCGGAGATATCATTGTGTATCGGTTTTAGTGACTTACGTGTTGCTGCAATCAGTAGCCAACGGATGGCACTTTTGGCAATCTCATCAGCTATTTTGTTTCCAGAGTTTCGGAATGCCTTTGTGACATGGAACCCAGTATATCCGAAGCCACTTTCCGGCAGCAGCTGCATCTTCTAACTCTTGATTCTATGGACATTCTCTGACGTAATGCGATGAAAGATTATTGCCTTAATTGTCGCCTGGCTATCGACGTATATATCGATAATAATTGAAAATTTGCACTACGACCTATACTCTATTGTGCCCTCTCCTATATCACATATGGTCACAAAGGTCCAGCAATCTCTGCATTATTCCGGAAGTGTGAAGGGTCGGCTGAGACCCAGCTCTAAGCATTACATTCCGGGTCCCACTGCATTCGCAATGTTTGAACCGTCTTTGTAGATGTTGCAAGTTTCGCTGGTGAACCGCAAACTCCTGCGCAATAGTTATTCCTTAAGCATTCTTCGTTTATTGTGATCCAGCTCTGATACCTTAGTAAATATATACTGCACCATGGCTGAAAAAGTACCGTTCATACCAGGGGAATTTACCAGTTCGAAGCCGTTGATGGCCTTCAGTATAGGTTAGAGATTTGTAGCGTCCGTACATCCATTAAAATTGTTTTGTTTCTAATTCATATTTTTTGATAAGTTTCCTGATTTGAAAGTTTTTTAACTTAAATCACCTGCCAAAAAAGTGTTCCTCAGAAAACTGAAAGGGTTTCGAACTTTACCATGTTTAACTTTTTGAAAGCTTTTGTCTAGCCAATCATAACTGGTGAGTTGCTAAGCTATGTAGTATTGTACTACAATGGATAATCGTTGCAAATGTTGGAACAGGCTTACGGTGATTCAGTTTTATCAAGACTACGAGTGATATAAACCTTTCAAAGACGGCCTAGAGATCGTTGAACACATGCCTTGTTCTGGACCTCTTCAACTGAGGAAAAGGAAGGATATGGTGGTTGAAAATCGTCGGGCAGTGTTAAAGAGATGACAAGACAGCTCGACATCTCTCGCGAGTACGTTCAAAAGATTTAATTTGATCTTTTGGCTATGAAACGCGTTTATGCTTGACTCGTCCCTATAAAGCAGAATTTTTTTTAAAAGAGTACCAGGAACTGGTCTCTTTGGACATGCTTGATCGTGTGAATTCCGATCTCACATTCATGGGAAGCACTATGAGCATATGGATTTATGAGTTTGACATGCAAACAAGTCAGCAATCATCGGAATGGAGGGAAAAAAGAATCAAAACAAAAAAAAAAAAAAAACACGCCAAAAGCGCCCAAAAATCAAAGCGATACTTTTCGATATTCGTGGTTTGGTGCATCATGAATTTGCTCTGAAGGAACCGGCTGGCAATAAGAAGTTCTATTTAGCCGTGTTGAGGCGCTTGCGCGTCAAAATCCGTTGAAATCGGCCGGAATTGTGGAAGAACAATTCATGGATTTTATACGATGATATTGCACCATTTCCTCGAGCAATGATTGTGACCAAATTTAAAGTCAAAAACACAATGAACACCATCGATCAACCACAATATTCAGCAGATTTAACTCCGTGGGATTTTTTCTTGTTTCACAAATTGCAATTACCGCTCCGTGGAACCCGTTATCAGTCGATCGAAGAGGTAAAACAAAAATCGCTGAAGGAGCTGAAGGAAATCCCAAAAAGTATTTATGAAAAGTGTTTCGAGGACAGGAGAAATCGTTGGAATAAGGATATTGATGAATAAATAAATATTTCGTGTTTTATTTACAGTTTCCGGGTACTTTTAAATTATATTTCTAGAAATGTACAAAAGTTAAGTTATAAATTTCGACGACTATGCAATTCTTCATACCTTATTTGGACGAACAGCTGGCTACACCTTAATATTACATAAAGAGTAAAAATAAAATAATTATATCAAAATAAAACGAAATAATGGCAACATTGTCCATGGTGGCTACAGAAATGTTTTTGACAACTACTTACTTAACACTTCTCCTACTGCCGAAACACACGCACACATAAATTTAGCGGAATATTTTCATAGAGCGGCGAGTTGAGTACAGTTCATCATCGACACATCACTTCCACATCACCAGCATTTAGGCATATTAAAATCTAAATCCCTACACTACTTACTTACAAACAAACAAAAAAATAACCTCATTTCACGTTAGACTTCGGAAGTATGTATGTTTGTATGTATGTTGAACTGGGTAGCTATCAAACGTAATGGGCGCTTTAAAATCAAATAGGGTGATGCACTGAGTTCTTAGCTGACATGCCGTTAGCTAGCTCGAGAAAAGGGTGTATGGTGCGGTGCGGCAAACGATGCATTTGTTTACATTACACATTTCCCCGACAGGAACAATTTGCAATGGAATTACTGTTTTGGCTTCGAAATTGAAATCGCAAATGCCGCACCTTTTCAGCATCAGTCGATTCAATCTATTCTATTTCGTATTATTCACTCAACCAGTCAAAATTTGTGTCCTTTCGGCGTTGCGAGTACACGAATACAGACGAGCATAATGCCACAGGCAAATCAAAAGGCTTAAAGCAGATGGAAGGACCTTGGCATACACTTACATACTTGCCTACATTGGTATATCTAAATAGTTGTACAAATTCTTAATGTAAACATATACATATATGCATCTGAGCGGATATAAGTGCATACATATCTACATGGACTGCCATTGAAATGCCTGGCTGCATTGTTGACTGTGTGGCAGTGAAAGTCAAAAAAGCGCATGTCGGCCTTTTAACGCACTCGTGCATATTCTTGTTGTCGATTTGTTGGCGCATGAAATGGAAATCAAGTTGCTTTGGGATTTCTATAATTGAGAAAAATAATTAGCAAAGTTTGTGAGCATAATGTTACAAGCATACGTCCATACATACATGAACAATCGTAATACTGAGTTCTGTCATCAGTTGTGTTTTTTTTTGTTTTTTTTTTTTGGTTTTTTTAGGAAGTAATAATTTTTCTTGACTGTACCTTACCAAAAACCTAATAAGAAGATAAATGGGTGCAAAACCATTTGAGTAAATTATGATAATTCGAGTCTCAACTTTGTCACTCAGAAATCATTGGCTTTATGAAACCAATAGAATATCTTAAAAATATCACAGTGGTAAATAATGTTTTCCTTCACATTTTCAATTTGCTTAGACAGCATATAGATCATATCACGCCCTTACCCGCAGTAAAGCAGAGAATAGTCTACCGTTGCTTTGCCGACGGCATATATCTCAATTATAAGAATAAACTTCGAGGCGGATTTTAATTACATTTTATAAAGTAACAAATAAGGAAGAGCTAAGTTCGGATATAACCAAACACTTCACACTCTTGCAACTTTAAGGATTAAAACCAGGGCAGTACTTTCAGGTACATAAGTTGTGTTAGTTACATATATGGTGTCTAGGAGGAGTTTTCATCCGATTTTATTCATTATAAGCACCGTTATAAGTGGAAACCGCTCTCTCAATTTTATTTAGATAACTCATATAATTCGACCGGAAATTCGAAAATCTTTATACTAGATATATGGAGGCTAAGAGCAGTATTGCTTCGGTTCCACATACATATATGTAGCACACAGAAAAATGTACTATTATCAAGAAATGATTCTCTGAAAATTTCAATTATATATCTCACACATTGACCGATATTTGCGGTAAAAAGTCAACTATAAGCTCTGGGTCCACATATTTAGTACCTAGGGCCTTGAACAACTATTCAACTCTTCATATAACACTGAAGGCCATCCAAGATGAGGCTTACAACAAGGAATCTAAGGAAAATTGGATTAATCATTCGCGTGATTGTGTTGGCTCAGGATCCTAAATTGAAGACGATAGCAAATATTTGTATTCAAATAGGCTGACAAGCAGATGGCATAAATGTTTTGGACAACTTACATATACTTGTGATGCTTTCATCAACGAGTTAAGTCTTCTGAAAACCCAACGTTGAGTAATTGAAGCAATAATGATGCTTGCCTGGATAGAAGAAGTTTTGTCATCAGTCAACGAGACTCTAAGACATAACTTGCACTCGGAATTTTCAGCAGCACCCGCATATAATACACATATGTATGGTATGCCATAGTTATCAATCTTCCAAGTTTTTAATATCAGTTAGATATGCATTGTTTGACTCTACATATTGCTCATTAATATGCTATTTTAAAGAAGTTATCTGAGATTCGTAAGAGAAAAAGAGAAAAAATCTGCAGAACTGGATGAATGAGCGATATTTACTATTGGGAAGAATCCGCTTTGCGAGATCTATCCGAAAATATTCAAAGGGAAGTTTAAGTGCTTTGGTACTAATTGATTCTATTTCAGATGTAGTGAATCGTGAATATTTATACCACGAAGCTTACTTAAAAAGTATAAATAGGAGCCTGTTGTTGTAGCAATGAAAAGATGGTAAACGATTCGCATTGGACAAGTTTCACACCATCTTATGAATTTCATTACATATTGACTATAAATTGCGACTCAGTTGAAAAAGAAAACAGATATTACAATGACCAAATATATTAAATAAAACCTCTCTTACCAGCTTTTGGTAGGGTAGCCGTGCTTCCATAAGGCATTTTCCAATAAAACGTACTAGGCCATTCGATTTCGAGATCAGATTCGACCTATTTCCGACCTTGTTCATTTTTTGATGTGGACCACCAGTCCAGGGATCAAACTGAATCCAAAAACGTCCGAAACATAAATCCCAATAACTCTTACTGCTATTCAATAATAAATATTAGAGTAGTTCGCATAAAAGTCTCCATATCTACATATATCTCGCTGAAGAAATATTATACAAAATGTATATAGTAACAAGGAAAAGAAATTTTTAACTTATAGTACAACTAGAATTACCTTTTTTTTAAGACGTAAATCTGCTTAAGGACTTCATGTACATATCTTGGTCTGTAAACTTTCCCTTGCTATTAATGTACGTTATAACTGCTAGTCTGAAAAGTATCATTTTAAAGAAAGAAATATTTTTTCAAAAAAAGCAATATTTTATCTGGTCAACAGACGCCAGTCGCCTGGTAATGTAGGCAGCGACATCTTCGATATTAGCCTCCTTAAAAAAATATGTAGTAAGCTCAAACTGTTCTTGGATCTACAAGGATCAGGTCCATATCTCATAGTTTTGGTATCCTGGATTACCTAACTCTTTCTAACTTTAATAATTAGGAAAAAACCTAAACATCTGTTGCACCGAAGCTATAATACCTCTTCACAGATACAAAAAAAATTCTCATAATAATTTGATTCCTATTTTTCAGTTTGTATGGCAGCTATATGCTATAGTTTTTCGATCGGAACTATTTCTTTGGAGATTATATTATTGCCTTAGCGAATAACTGTTAACAAATTTCGCGAACAAATAGTCCATGCAAGCACTTGGATCCGAACGTTCAGTTTGTATGGCAGCTATGTGCTATAGTGGTGTTATATGTATACATGTATTTATGTCCAAAAGTTCAGATCGATACCTTAAAAACTGAGGGACTAATTCCCATATTAAAGACAGACAGACAGATGGGCATGGCTAATCGACTCAGATCGTCACACTAATTATTTAGGTATATATTGGGTAGTCGAAAAAGTCTTTTCGTATTTTGTGTCATACCAGATAGTGTTGAAAAGGTAAAATTTAAACTTCATGTAACCAAAAAAAATTAAATTCGGGGAAGTTGAAAAAAAGTTACAGCTCTTCGAAAATGAGTGAAACTAATGAAGAAATTCGCTATATTTTGAAATTTTTGTATAAAAAAGGGAAGAATGAAACGCAAACCAACAATGAAATTTGTAAAGTTTACGGAGACGATGCTGTATCAGTTCATGTAGCACAACAATGGTTCGTTCGCTTCCGTTCTGGAGATTTCGATGTGAAAGATGCACTTCGCTCTGGTCGACCTATCGTTGAAAAAGTTGATGAAATTATGCGAAAGATTGACCGAGACTGTCACATAAGCAGCCATGACATCGCTAAGGAAATTAACATTTATCATCAAACGATCTTGAACCATTTAAGAAAGGCTGGCTACAAAAAGAAGCTCGATGTTTGGGTACCACAAAATTATCTGTGAAATATTAGCATCTGCGATTCTTTGCTGAAACGAAATAAAGTCGAACCATTTCTGAAGCGAATGGTAACAGGAGGGGAAAAGTGGATCAAATACGACAATAATGTGCGAAAAAGATCATGGTTCAAGCGTGGTGAAGCTTAACAAATGGTCGCAAAGCCAGGATTGACGCCTCGAAAGGTTATGCTGAGAGTTTGGTGGGACTAGAAAGGCTTCATCCACTATGAGCTGTTTCAACCTGGTCGAACGCTTGATCCTACAATTAGTTTCGCTCAATGCAGAGCTCCCTTAATGGAGTAAAGTTGGCTTCAAGAGAAGCCTCTGAAAATTACTTGTCGCAGTTTTTCGCCGAGAAACCTGAAAAGTTTTACACTGATGGAATAATGTCTCTAGTGGAAAAATGGCAAAAAGTGTTGGACCAAAAGGGTAGATATATGGTATCTTAAAGTTCATTATAAATATGAAAAAACATTATTTGAAGTTTGACAAGAAATACGAAAATAAATATAAAAAAATATTTAATAATATTGTGAATAAAAGCCTTTAAAGTGAACTATGCTAAAGTTGATACAAATTTTTGGTGAGTTCGAAGAAAAATCGGTATCGAATGGAGAGCCGAACCTTATTAAACGCAATATTAATCCAATGAAGAGTAATCCTATATTGTTCTCCCAAAACCGATAAAAAAAAGAAAATCAAATTTGTTGCTAAACTCAATGTATTTTTTTTATAATATGCTCAATTCTTTTAATAAATATATTTTAATCTTTATAATATTTGCATTTTGTTAAAATTTTTTTTCCAAGCAATGCGTGACAGTACAATTGATTAAATTACTAAGACGATAATAAATAAATAAACAAATGATAATTGGGCGAATTCTGCTCTAATACAAACCAAAAAATATAATAAGTAAACATTTTGACGATTAGGAACTTAATACAAAATACATATTGTACACATACATTTTAAAATCTAATCGTAAAGGCAAATAAAAAAGTGAGTAATTTTAGTTTGAATACATAAAAAAAATTAAATTAAACTTCACCATCCGTGAGTGATCATTTGAAAGCCCTTAAGTGTGGGCGAGAAGCGAATTCCTCTCATAGGTATATAAATATTATTCGAATGCACTGTAAATGCGTTAAACTGATAAGATATTATCTTAATTGTCACCTTACGATGTTTACAACTAAATTCACTAACATTATTGTTATTAAGCAGACGGGAGCTTTCGCCTCTAAAGTACGAGAGCATATCACAGTTTCCAGCACTTTTTATATAGCAAGGCACTTGGAGTGCGAAAGCACTTTTTCTAAACGAGCGCCCGTTAAGGCAGTTAATCCATTTAAGCGATCCCGCGCGCAACTCATTGGCAACATTAGCAACATATTGCGGCAGTGGTGTTGTGGTTGTGGTTGCGTTAGCGATTGCGTTTCTTACGTCTCTCAGCACTCTGGAACGCAGCGATTTTAAATCTTGCGTTGACTGTACATATCGGAAATTAGCCGGACGATATTGACTTCGCCAATTGTCTTTCGGAAGAATAACTCCTCGATTGTGAATCCCGACACTTTGCTGAGCAATGGTAGTATACCAACCAATGCTTGAAAACGCAATGGTTGTGTGGGTTTTGTGCGCATCACGTAGGCCTGCAAGGTACCGCGTGCCTCTTCACACAAACCGGCTATTTTGACCGAATCGACAGGGCCACGCGAATCGCCGGAAGTACTTGAATTTGGGCTGCTACTTTCGCCAGTGCCAAATGAATTGTTAGCAGCATCTTCGTTGGGCTTACGGAAGAGCGTGATTGCACGTAAGCACTCATACTCATTGGTATCGATATTGAGATGACATAACTTATTGAGTACCTCTTGAAAGAAGTGCACTTCGCACTTGACCATATTAACCATTTCACGATTCATATTCTCCGATTCGTAGAGAAAGAGTAACTGTTGAAAATTAATCGGCATGAGATGCTGGGCTATGGCTAGTACAAAAAATTCCTTCCATGAATCCTCCAACAATTGTAATTGATCAGGTAGCGGCAAATTCTGGAATGCCTCGACACTCTTAATCCAATTCACATTCTTGAAGAGATGCTCGGCGGCAGTCTCTTTTAAGTGTTCAGCGGCCATTAGTGGCGGCGTTGGTGGCAATGAGCGATTCATGAAAGAGTTTTGCGCGAAGAAACCAAATGGACTCTGTTGCATGGCATGGTGTGCTGCTAGACGCGAAACTGATAGATCCAATACTATTGGTGGCTGAAAAGGATTGGCCAAAGCTGGATGTGGATGATGTTGTGGTGGTGGTGGTGGTGGAGGTGGTGGACGTGGCACAGTCGGTATTAGCATAGGTGTCATTGGAAAAGCATTAAATAACCTATGACTCATCATCAGGTCGGATGGCAACGGGTCTGGGCCCATCACGACCTCTTTATACAACTGAATTTGCCGACGCAATGTGGAGTTACGCGGTCCACGTTCATGTTGTACGGCATCCTTGTTCATGCCAACTTCGAAGCATTTGCGCAGGCGGCAGGCGCGACATTGATTACGATGGGTTTTGTCGACCACGCAAATGCCCTGCTTCTGTGACTTGCAAACGTACTGGCGTGAGCGTCGTATGGAACGCTTGAAAAATCCGGCACAACCATCACAAGCATAGATGCCATAATGCTTGCCGGAACTATGGTCGCGACAAACTTTGCAAGGCACATGATAGAGTATGCGACCTAAAGGGAGTACACAAAGTAAAAATAATTATTAGTTGAGGGTTTACCAAATAGCGGGTTCGCTTTATGAACAGCAGGCGTTGGAACTGCGCCGGTCTTTGCGCTGTACGCACAAAGCCTTATGGCGTTAAGTGGCAGCATGGAACGCCTCCAAGCCAGCCTACACGAAGTCGCAAGGCAGTGGAGGGTAGCGCATATTGCGCTTTTGCAGTTCCAACCCGTCTATTGTGGTGCAAAAGTGCTTGCTTGGTTCGAGGTAATCCTGGAAGGGCGCGTATATACTTACTTGAAGAAGACGGTGACAATCTATTGTATTTGTCCGCAGGATCTGGTGATATATCGGGGGAACTCATTTTTTTTAGCCGTGTACTGGCACCACTTGGAACAAACTTAGTATTATTTAATCACTTGTAAAGTCTTTTCACTTTAGTTTTTGTTGCTTTCAAAAACAGTTTTCGAATATTGTTTATCTTAAGCATATATATATGTCTTTGTGTTTTTTTAAATTTTTTATTATTTTTGTATTATTTTAGCACTAAACTAACGCGATCGTCTTCAATGCACTCAAACAACTGGACGACTATTGCGCACGAGATGTCGAATGGTTGTGATGCTTTCTTGCGATTTTGCTCCTGCTTTAATAGTCCTAGCCGGGTTGAAATATCCTTTATGGATATCTACGCATTATTTGTGCATTACCATTTCCATGCTAATAGTTGCTGATCATCCCTCTCGTATTTGAGTTCGTTCATTGGCTGTCGGCTGTCACAGAAACGCACATTCAGGGTGTGGTTTCTCTTGCCCTTTCACAATTGCAATTGCCTTAGCTGAGTGTAAGAGAGAGAATTCCGGATTTCTTCGACAGATCCTGCAGAACTGTTGACGACCTGCCATAATGGAAAATAGAGTAAAAGCAGAGAATTCTCATTATTTCGCATACATAAACCAAAGCAGATCGCTCTCTAATACTATACAAATGGTGTTCGGGCCGCTGCCGCTGACATCGCTGTCACCGCTAGCGATGACCTTTATTGCAAGCAACAACAACAAACACAAGTACGCTCAATATCTGTGCAATGTCGCAAAAGTGGCGCACACGTCCGCGCTCTTTATGCTGCTTCTTCTTCTTCTTCGCCTTGCCTTCTTCTTTTCTCTTTCGTCCGCTATTATTCTGGTTAAGTACTCATAATTATGTTTTCAGTTTGTTCTATTGTGTGACATGGATTTTTATGACACAGCCATTCTTTTGATTTAATGGCGTTTGTGTGAACTCATCCCAACCATCATCTATGCGTGTACCTGCTCTAGTGATAGGGTTGTTATTGTTCTTGAGTTTTTCTTTTTTTTGCGCGACTGGCCTATTTTTTACTTTGTGCAATATAAAAATGTGTAAAAATTATGATTAATCTTGTAAATATAACGCCCCTGCAAAAATATTTTAACCCAAAAAATTTTAATTCGACAGATTTATTTCAGATTCACGTGCTCTTAATAAATATTATGTTTTACTTTTTTAATTAAAAATATATGCATTTACCGTCTGAATTTTGTAGTTTATTGTGCCCGATTTAGAAAGCTTTGCAAATTGTTCACTTTTTGTACAAAAGACTAACAACCACACAAATCTCTAAAAACTAGAAGAAAGATTTAGCCACATGCAAATACCCCGTCATAATTTATCGCAGCGCTTAGATCCGTTATTCGTTATGGAATTTTTGGTTTTTTTGTTAAACTTTAAATGACAGAGCTGCATTTGTTTACGTAGTTTAAGTAATTTTTTATTTCGTGATTAAAACAATTTCACTATTTTTTATGCTTAATGCTTTTTACCACATATTCAACGCTTAAGTCTTCATATAAATAATAATCGAGATTCTACTAATAGAGAAAATAATATCTCGCATCTGTCTTTTTTATCGGAATTTTTTGAGGGCATATAAAACGATATTATTTTCTGGTGCAAAAGGTTGTATGTAGTAAGATAAACTTAAAGAGAACAGTATATTATTGTATTATAATTAAATAATAAGTGGCACTGAAAATCAGTGAAAACAATTAGCTAAAGAAAAAATTTGTGATTGCCACTTTTTCGTTGTAGATAATTATATGAGACTCACTTTTGCTTCAGATAAGGTTTCATACCTTGTCAAATAGTCCTAAAGCCATTAATTAAATTCCCATAAATTTCACTGCTGTTGCTTAAGGCACCATTCTTAAAGCTTTTACTGAGCTTTAGTCCAGTCATTATAGTAAGTTCACCTCGGAATTCGATATACCCATTTATATGTCTGTTAATACTTGTATATTGACACCCTAAAGTTCTCTCAAAGGTATGCCCTACCATATGTAGGTTTTGAGACAACTTTAGGGTGTCAATATACAAGTATTTACAGACATATAAATGGGTATATCGAATTCCGAGATTCTTACCTAATTTAAGCTTAAATGACTGGACTACTTGAGCTTTTCTCAATAATAAAAAAACAACAATTAAACAAATTGATAGCCATATAACCAGATTTGACTTAAGCTATCATTTGATATTATTACCTCAATAATGCAGTGACTTGGGTGGCACAATGAAATTATAGGAAAACATTATTTGTTTATGGAGAACTAGAAAGTAAGAACTTCGATTTCGTCTTTTGAAGACTTTCAAAGTAACAGCTTGAAGTTGTGGGTACTAATTTGTTGTTTTTTATTATATTTAAAATTCTTAACTCATTATCAATTGCCTTTTAACTCTACATTGGTAGAGCCAATTTATTTATTTATATAATTAAGTATAAGTTGCATACTTATGTAGCTTTATGGAGCATTGCTACATTGAAAAATCAGTCAAGAAGTATAGATATTAAACAAATAAAAATAATGATGAATTAAGACAATTACAAAATTGTATTTAATAATAATAATTATAAGCTGTGTTCGAAATAAAAGCACTGACATAATCAGGAATTACAATAAGGTAAGGTATTAAGTATTTCGTCGAATGACGTTTGTTGGATAATACAGCTGCTTATCTCCTAGACATGGAATTCAACAAACGCTTGCATTTCTTGAAAGGAATGGCCTTCCATGCACATATTCCCCACATATCTTTCCCTACATCTTCTTTGACTTCTTCCCAAAGTTTCTCAATTGGATTAAGGTCCGGTGACTGAGCCGACCAACCCATAACCTCAACTTCATTTAAAGCAAAAAAAATGTTTACCAACCTGCTTTTATGCTTGGGGTCGTTATCTTGTTGATAGAACGTACAATTTGGCATTCAAGTTTTCTTTGATTCAAAATAACAGACCTGTACCATAGTAGGAGAAGCACCCCCATACATTGATTTTGGCACCTCATTGTTTTGCCGTCCGCCGAGGTTTAAGTAATGACACCTTTCTTGGGCTCCTGCCATAGAGGCTAGCTGCTATCAATTTTAATTTTTTTGAGGTATATGTAAGATGGCTTTTCTCGGTCCAAAGCCGCCACTTTCCTCAACTATATCCGAGTTGTCCCCTTACCGTCTTAATTTACATACACATATGTACATATATCTATTTTTCCTAACAATGTAGGGTATAACTTCACATTTGGCCTTTAAATATTATATGTATTTTGTAATCTCTTGTTTATAGTTATCAAGGGGTGCTATAGTTCAGGAATTACAAAAAAAATATATTTTCAGGTTTAATTCTTTTTATGTATAATGTACATACATATGTATCAATTGCTTTAAAATTTTGAGTATATATTTATGCGATTTCTGACGTTTCTTGAAAACAGGTCCTCTACTGCTGCAGTGATTTTCAAACCTAAAGAAATAGTCGAATTCGAACAAAATCAAGAATTGACAGCTCACGGGCGTTTTCACAAAAATTTGACTTTTGTCAAACATTTTGGACGTTTTTGCGCTGCCAAAATTCGATTGTGATTAAAACAAAAAAATATATAACAAGAAAAAACGTTAACTTCGGCGGCTAATATACCCTTCACAGGTGCATTTCTCTTAGCAATTATGTCTTCAGTTTCTATGGAAGCTATATGCTATAGTAATCCGATCTGAACAATTTTTTCGGAGATTACATTGTTGCTTTAGAAAATAATCTATACCAAATTTGGTGAAGATACATTGTCAAATGTGAAAGTTTTCCATACAAGAACTATATATACAGCTATATGTTACAGTGGTCCGATATCGGCCGTTCCGACAAATGAGCAGCTTTTTGAAGAGAAAATGATGTTTGCAAAATTTCAAAACGATATCTTAAAAACTGAGGGACTAGTTCGAATATATACAGACAGACAGACGGACGGACATGGCTTAATCGACTCAGCTCAACATACTGATCATTTATATATATACTTTATAGGGTCTCCGACGCTTCTTTCTGGGTGTTACAAACATCGTGACAAACTTAATATACCCGGTTCAGGGTATAAAAATGTTAATACTTCATTACTTGGAGAACTATGTACAGAAAGTTAAGAGAAAATAGTATCGTGATTGTTATTGTTATTTTCGAGTAATCACTGCCAATGAGTTCGAAAACGTTTTTTCATTAAGTTGATTGAATTGAGCGGCTACAGTTTACCTAAAAGGATGTAGTTCAAAAACTATAGATTTAGTATGATAATTTCAATGGTATAGTCATCAATATTGAAATTGTTTTTTTTTTGTTTTAGTTTTTTATACTAGTTGGGCCCTTTAATTGAATATTAATTTAAATATTTAATATTTAAAGCATTTTAGCTAAAATTTCGGATTTTTTCTTTTAATTTGTAATATATTATTCTTATTAATTCTGGATGTAGGTAGGTAGAGGAATTAAAAACAATTTCTTATTTTTATGTGGAATGTTTTAGTTTGAGGAGGCAGTTAAAAGGCCCAAAGAAGCGAATTTTCCAAAATTTTTTACAGAAGACTTTTAAGTTTATTGATCCAAAATTGTTTATACGTATTATGGTATCTTTTAACTGTTTTTTAAGTTTTAGTAATAGTAAAAATATTTATTTGGAAAGGAACCATAGCTGATATCCGGGAGTTCTTCTTAAAAAAGCGTTTTGCGGTGACTACTATATCTCGGAACTTGATCCTCTGAAAACAAAAAAAACCAAACAGATTTCGTTAAAGTAATCTTAAATCTAGTAAATAATCGAAGAAACAAGAAAATTAAAATTCTTTGACGAAATTTCAGCCTTAAATGAAATTTTCTGTGTTTAGTCCTAAATATATTTACATTCAGAAATTAAATTAAAACAAATAAAATTATTTGAAAATACTAACTGTATATAATTCTTTAATAAGTACAAGAAACATCGTATTTCATGGTTATTATTTAATACTTTTTTTAATATATTGCGAAAACATAATACGCAATTTCTAATGAAAGTGGAAGTAGAGTCTGTGAATTTAGGCAGGAAAACTCTCATGCATGTGTGTGATAATACCTTCAAATATAAATAAGTCTTTCTTTTTTATGAATTTCTCCTTAAAACCACGTTTTTTGTAATTATCTTTAAAAGTTTTCATCCCATGAAAAAATTTAAAATTGAGAATAATTTCCTGAAGTATCAATACGTGTCAGTTAATTCTTAATCTTTCATTATGACCACGTCGAAACAAATAGGTAAGAATAATTTAAATACCATAAGCTTATATCGACATATAAACGGATTTTAATTTTTTAAAATTTTTATTTGTATTGCTCCCGTAGCCGATCTCTGCGAAGACCGCGAAAGCTCGGAGCGAATATTTTCTGTTTAAAGTTATGAGGAATAAAAATCAAAAATATTTATTTTTGTTACAGGACTTGAGAACTGGTTGATATTTTCATTTTCACAAAAATCCTAAAAAGTCCTTTTTTGTGAAATAATATAATGGGTTGTCAAAAAAGTCTTGCAGTATTTGCGGTAGTTGGCGCTGAAAGCGTGTAGTTCTAGTTTTATTCGTCGCATCGAGTCATGCTATACCTTTTTGGAAAGCTCATTTCACGCGCTAACTCGTATTTGATTGATTGTCGTTTCTTTTTTATGTTTTTACGTTGTGCTATGACAAGTAGGGAGTCCCCTATTTATAGTACTACATTTTGTTTATTATATTCAACAAACTCTTTATCATTTTCTAACCTCTGCATTATGGCCTTGCAATATTGATCTGGAATTATTATATCATTACAATTAACGAAGTTTTCGATCTACCGACGTAATAAATACTCATACACACACACTCCTGCAATTGAAATTTCACGATATCAATTTGAAGTGTCAAAACACTGTTTTCCATTACATATCCATCACGCAGCGGCCAACAAACATCCAACGTCGAGCACACAATTAAATGCTATGGGAAACTTTTTACCGCTACAAATTAAGTAATAAGAAACTGAACAATAAAACGCTTGACATGACAACACACAAAAAGGTCTAATTAGAATAAGCCTTCAAAATGTATGCGCTCGTTCACTTAGTGCACCCACCTCTCATATTCATTCCCAAACCACTTGCCACCCCATAGAGATACCATGTCGGTATGCAATGTATAAAACAAAAATATATTAGAAGAGCAATCAAGGGTTGCTTCGGCAGTTATCAAAAGTTCATCAGTCGGTGGCATCATATTGTAGGTGGCAACAACAACAAACTGTGACGATAGTGCAATTGAAGTGCGCAACCACCTTTACATACATTGCCCGCTCGGCCGTTCGGCGCAGCAGCATTCGATGTATGGGAATTTTCTGATATTCACTCACTTTTTGATGATTCGATTGCGTGTGTGATGCTATGCTCGTTGATGCAAGCAACATTAATTCCGTTGGAAAGTGAGTTCCTTTAACTATCATCATGTTAATAGGTATGCTAGAATTAATCCAGATGACATGACATATTCAAATTGATGCTTCAGTGATGATCATGTGTAGGATAGCAAAACAAAAAAACAAAACGTGGGAACTTTTGTCTACTGAGGCTGTGCTGTATTGTTTTTATCTAGTACATCATTTGAATTTTCAGTAAATTTGGAATCTATAGAAGGCTTATATTAAAGTGTAATGAAATTGATACAAGAGGGTTTTTCTCTAAACTAAATATAAAATTGGAATAATTGAACGCAGGATTGTATTCATGTATTTTTATACCTTACCGGAAGTGGTAAGGAAAAGCAGAAGTTCAAAAATAATGAATTATACCGAATTAATATGAAAAATGTTATTAAATTTTCAATTAAGCAAGCAAGGTAGAGCTATGTTCGGATATAACCGAACATTTCATACTCTTGTAACTTACAATAATCAAAACCAGGGAAGTACCTGGTACATAAGGGCTGTTAGTTGCTTGAGGTATAGGGCAAGTTTTCACCTGGTTTCATCATTCTAAGCACACATATACTCCGTTATAAGAAAACCAATTTTGTTAAGATAACTCACATATTGGTCAATATATGCGATATAAAGTCACTTGGCGACAAACAATGGATGATGGATGGACAAACAGGAAAACAAGGGGAACTTTTATGACTAAATGTACTTCTTGGACAGCTAATATAATCTTTTTTTTTTTCAAAACAAAGACAAAGTATTGTAAAAAATAGAATTCAAAGCAAGAAGATTCTAAAAATATGCATAATATACACGTTATTTCTTTCAAAAAGCTTATAGAAAATTACCAGCCTTTAAATCAGCTACATTTGAATATACTTGTATAAGTTATATAGGTAGTTCTTTTGTAAAACTCTATTATTTTGTCACTAAAAAATGCTAAATTGATATAGTAATCATGAGTACAATATTTTATTTTATTCAATTTTATCATAAAAGTTAAAAATAAATTAAATCAAAAAAATAGTGAAATATATTTTATATATCCAGTGGTTTTTATCGCACTTCCATTGTAATTAGAAAGTGAGAAACCACATCAAAAACACACCTGAGGTGTCTTTGTTCCTCAATGCTTGAAAGCAAAAATCTATTACTCCATTCATCACAAGTCAATCGCCAACATTCAAGGACATTGCATTCTCATCTTTCTACGTGCTTATAAATAAAAGTTATCCCTCACGTGAGAAATCATAACTCAGGTGCGTAATTATGCACACCTAAAGTGCTACCTGGTTTAAAAAACAAGGGCACAGCTGAACCCATACCCATGAATACCTAGTACTTGCGCATCTTTCGGAAAGTTAATTTACAGCCATAACATCAGATCAAAATTCAAAGGTGAGATAAAAGTGCTCTGTTCTCTAGGTGGACTCGCTTTACCGCCATTAAACAACCCACAAAACTCAGGTGAAATTAATAAATTCAGCAGTGGATTCAGTGAGCAGCGCCGAAGTCTACCGGAGCGGCTAAAACTAAGCGTTACCTCCGAATTTGTTGCGTTTAGTAGCTCTTGTATGTTTGTACAAGGTCGGTTTGTTATTTGTTGTTGGGTCATTAAGACACACATACTAACAATTTAGCAATCCTTTGCGTGTTTGCGCATGCGCGACGTGAAAGGTAAAACAAAAGTTGTACAACAATAGCAATGACCGCAGAGGAGAGTAAACACTGTTCACAAGAACACACACATACTTATAGCATTTGCTATGGTTTGTTTTGCTTTTGTGCCTCACGACAAAATGGCAGCACAAGCCGACGACTAACACTTGTAAGTGAATTCTTATGGCCAACACTACGAAGGGTACAGTCTGAGTTTAATGTTGGGGAATCCCACAACAGAAAGGGGTTGCTATATGTGCATATACAAATATTAGTATTTTTTGTTATTTATTACATACAATTTTGCTTAAGAACGCTTTGACATGGTTTTTGAATGTCTCTCGCGACGTGTTGACGCCAACTCGTATGACCTTGATACTCCGCATATAGTCGGATATACAACAAAAGTGTAAAATTTCACACTTTCCCTCCACAGTTGTTTATATATCTTTATAATTATATATGTAAACATGAATTGGCGCATCCGAAACAACCTCAAACTTATTGACGGAAAGTCCAGAAATTCTTTAGACAGCGCTAATAAATAACACAACGTACCTGACAGCAATGACCTTCAAAAATAGAAAAAAAGAAAAGAATGCCGAGCGAAATATAGCCTCACGGAAAAGTAAACTTTAAAGAAGTAAGAAAGTGCTAAGTTGGGGTACAGCCAAACATTATATGCCACCGCATTAATATGTTTATACTTAAGACCTTAAACCATAGAACTATTTTCTGATGGCAGCAAAACTTTTAAATAAAGTTTTTGTATTTGAATTCAATTTTTTTACACTATGTGACAAAAATTTCGTTTTTCCTGGTTCTTGAGCCTAACTATTTTTTGAGAGATTGATTTTCAAGAACTGCTGACCGATTTCAACCAAATTTGCTATGTGAAGTAACCCTATCACTTCTATTAGACACAGCGAAATCAGATGAAAAACACGCCTTAAAATAGATTTTTAAATTCCATCTAGTTCATTCACTTTAGAGTATATAGTATAAATCAAACATCAATGCAGTAATAAGATAAGAATAAAATTTGTCACAGTTTGGTATAAAGTTTCGTCAACATCAGAAAATGTTTCCTGGTTTTGATCCTTGCTAGTTGCAAGATTATAACATATTCGGTTATACCCGAACCTAGCCTTCCTTAGGTGTTTTTGAAATACATACAATCTAAAAATTTTATTTTTTTTCGAAGGTCCAATATGAATAGTCTAAATCACTATACGGAGTACAGGGTGCTGTGATAATTTATGATTCGGTACTACTAGCCTCTAAGCAGCTATTGGATCATTTTTAATGACTTCTTTAAAAAATGAGGGAAATAGCAACATTAGCTCTTAAAATATCGTGGTCGTTATAATCGGTTCAGTTCAGGATTCCCGACTTTTTTGAAGAAAAAACACGGAAACTTCAAATTTAATTTCATTCAAAATTTAAATTATCACTCGAAAGAACATTCTTTGACATTTGTTTTTTGAAGATTATCTCTTTCAATGTTGGCTGCCGCAACGTGTCAGATGGTCCGTTGAGTCTAATTTTCGATGACTCGTTCGAGTATTTCGAATGGCACCCGTGATGTTTTGCTTCAAGGTCTGAATCGGAGCGGAATTGTCCGCATAGACTTAAGACTTTATACATATGTCCCCACATGAACAAATCTAACGGTATGATATGACACGATCTTGATGGCCAATTGATCGGCCTAAAACGTGATCTTATCTTCTAAAGTGTTCTCTCAATAAATTCATTGAATGATCGAATGTGTGAAAGTGGCGCCGTTTTTTGAAACCAAATGTCGCCGAGATCACGAGCTTCAATTTCAGGCATGAAATAGGCAGTTATCCTGGCGCAATAATACGGTTACGTTTCCACCGACAGAAACATGTACCGATGATTCCACCGGCTTACAAACCACATCAAACCGTTGTTTTTTCGGTATAAAATGGCAGCTTTTAAATCTCTCCAGGCTTCTCTTTGACTCAAATATGGCAATTTCCATGACGTTAAGGGTCTGTATTTGGTGGGATAGTTGAAAACTTTAATAGGGTTAACTAGGGTTCATATTGCCACACCTTTCACAAGGTGCGTTCCAAAGTAAACAGGACTTAAAAAAAGAAAACAGAACAAATGGTTTTTTCGGCAAAATCAATTTATTTTATTCAAAATAGTCTCCTTCTGCTTCAATACAGCTTTTTGCACGGTCCAAAAGCATGTCGAACGAGTGTTTTAGCTCGTTGACCGGTACGGCCGCCAGTACGCCGATGCAAGCCTTTTGAATGGTCGCTACGTCCGCATAACGCTTTCCTTTCATGGACAAATGCATTTTTCCGAAAAGGAAGAAGTCGCACGGTGCCATATGAGAGGAATACGGGGAGTGATTAATGGTTAGAATATGATTTTTGGTCAAATAATCGGTCACAAGCGTCATTCGATGAGACGGATTCTGAACAACTTTGTTTGTCGTCAGTTAATTTGTGAGGTACAAACCGGTCACACACCTTTCGTAAGCCCAAATGTTCACTCAAAATGCGATAAATCGATCGATGTTTTGGAGATGTTCAATTTCATTTCCATGAACTTCAGTGATGATTTCGGCTGATTATTGATGAATTCACGCACAGTTTCGATGGAATTTCCGGTGATCACGGATTTTGATTGGCCCACATGTTGATCGTCATTTATGTCCTCACGACCACTTTGAAAATGTTGAAATCACTCGTGCACTCTGCTACTGGATAGGCAATCATCGTCATAAACTTGTTTCATCAATTGAAACGTTACTGTAAAAGTTTTACCAATTTTAAAACAAAATTTAATGTTGGTACTTTGTTCGAAGCTCATTTTCGCACCGAAAACACAAACATACTGACACTTAAAACGCAATAACTACACTTTCAATCTATAAAATGTCATGAAAATCTCACTGGACAATCGATAGAGATTGCAGATTCTTACGCACCAGTCGAAATATAGATGGCACCAGATGGCGCTAGATCCAAAAAGTCCTGTTTACTTTGCAAAGCACCTTGTAAAAGCAAAGTGAGTAATAATATTATACCCATGGTACATGTTTTTTACAGTTATAAACCCAATACTTCGGTAAACTTGATAAACTTTAAAGTAAGTTTCGGATTTCAAGATACAATATTGATCACTTACGCGGTTATAGCCGCCTATTCTAGACACATTATGCAATAATTACAACCACATAATAATAACTTGATATAAAATATATAATTTCTATTTATATATAGTGTTATGGTTTCGGTATGGTTATAAACGAGTGTATAAAACGATTAAAGCAATCAACCATCCCACAAAGGAAGAAACTATCACCACTTCCGTGATGCAATTGCAATTAAGGGTAGTTTGAGCAGCTATCAACAGTGCACCAGTCGGTGGCATCTATTTTCTTATGTGTTCAAAGGTGAACGAAGCTGTACTCCCATTCAAAAAATGTGCAACCACCACCAGGTACATTGTCCACTCATCAGCAGGCGATATATGAGAATTTGATGATATATTTTTAAATTTTTTTTGAGGTTTAAATTGCGTGTGATGCTATGCTCGCTGATGCAAATGGCATTAATTTCAACGGTGAGTGTCTTTTGGCTTGCCCTTATGTAACTAGTTGTGAAAATTAATTTGAAATTTGAATACGACAAAAATGATGCTGCAATTATAGCCATTCAGCGGTTGATGGCACAAATAAACGTGGGAATTTATTTTTACAAGAGAAGGAGAGCGTTTTATTTGGTTAATTTAGCAGTGTTACTCTGTTGCTATAGTTAAATATTTAGAGTTATAGTAGTAGAAATATATTGACAATCAAAATATAAAAGAAAAATTTTTAAATACTCAGAAATTTCAGGATAGTAAAGGGAAAGTTCAAGGTGTGTGGCGTTCAGTGGGTTGTAGGTGGTACTCCAGAAATAATATGAAAATATATGAGCAGAAAAAAATACTGCAAAATTTAACAAGTACGGAACCGAACATTTTAAACTCTTGCAACTTGCAAGAATCAAAGCCTGTAAAATACTTTAAGGTGCAAAACATCAACAAGAAGATCGGAATCAAGCAATTCTATGTACATATACATAGTATACGAGTATAACACACACCCTGAGCGACGTTTGAAAACATAGGGTTTGTTAGAAAATCGAAAATCATTATACCATACATAGGTAGTATATGGGAGTTGGAGGTTCTATCGATCCGATTTTATTTATTTTTGCCAATCTACACACTATTAACATGCTACATGCTTAAATCCAATCATATAGAGTAAGTTCGAAAATCTTTATAATAGGTGTATGGGGGGCTCAGTATTGACCCGATTGAATCCATTTTGGATACACAGAGTTACTATTGTCAAGTAAGGACTTTGTCTGAGTTTTTTGGTCATAAGATGGGATATCCTAAATACATTATTTTTTGCATTGTAACCCGTTATATTGCTTGCTTCTTTAAATGTACATTGCAAAGTGAAAGAACCAAATGTGAATTAAAATTGTGTTGTAAGAATGGTTGCAATTTCTTCCGATTTTGAATATTTTCGCACCATAGCATAGGAATGGGAGAAGAATGTGTTATAGCATATTTGGTTGAAATCAGTCAGGCGGATCCCGAGATATGTTATTTCACCTATAAGTGGATGGTCTCACACGCATCCTTAGTTTTTTACCTGGTTCTTATTTGGCCCCCTCATACCATATAACAGCACTTTAGCTTAATTAAGTGCTTAGTTATGGCACTTTACAGGTTTTCCTTTAATGACGGTTTGTGGGCGTGGCAGTGGTCCGATTACCGCCATCTACGAACTCCGCCTTACTTTTTTGCCAAGAAACATGTGTACCAAGTTTCATGATTTTTACTCAAGTTTTAGATTGCATGGACGGGCGGATGGACAGACCGACACCGACACACAGACAGTTACTCGGTTATTGTTACTGTTTCAACTTGTCTTATCGTCCTGATCATTTATATATACATAAACTGTGTAACCTATATCTTACTCGATTAGTTTCAGGCTTCTGTGTAGCTAGAGTATAAAAATTTTAAATTGCAACTTCGAGTATAAGACTAGATAATACCTATATTCATGTTAAGAGGTGAGAATTCGTAAATTCACGCAAGTATTTACATTTACTCGAATCTTGATTCCTCAGCGCAATGCCTTCGCAAGTTGAGTGAGGTACCTTCATTACAGCGAAGTACAAAATCTTCACTTACTGTACATACGCTTCGGTGTATTTACGGCAACAGTAATGACACTGTTCAAAAACTTCAGGTGAGATCAATCAATGAAAGTCTGGCTGTCTCATAGATGAAGCCTGAAGTAATTTTGATTTTTTATTGGCCACTTCTTCTAAACAAGTAAATCTTTGCTCATATCCATATTTCACATACTTGTTTGTGTGTGCGACCATATTTCACCGGTGAGCATTACTTATGTACTACCTGACATTTAGGTGAGGTAAAAAATTGACGAAGCCCAGGCTTGCGCCTGCGCCATGAAACCCTACCTTTCCAAAGTTAATTTTGCTAATAAAGCAAAAGAGTGAGAACCCACAGGTGCGATTAAGAACCAACTTGTATATTGTCAACTTGCGATTCAGTAAACCACAAACTCCATCATAATTACCGAGCCTACAAAATTCAGGTGAAATTAATAAATGTTACAAAGTAAGCTGGAGAGGCGCAAAGGTACGGCTAAGTGAGCTACCAAACCTAGGCGCAGCAATGACCATAAGATTCTAAAAATGGTTTCGTGTATGAGTGTTTGTGTGTGCAAACAAAGGCTGCTGCAGGATCATTAAGGCATTCAAATGTAGAATTTAGCGCTCTTTTGTCTGCAAATCTTTGCGCATGCGCGGTGTTTGAGTGCGGTTACTACCGCAAGAAAGGGTAGCTAAAATGTTTGAATTTGTTTTTTTTTTTGTTATTGTTTGTTGTTGGCGATTTCACTACAAATGCTCACTTTTGCTGGTGTGTAAGTGGCGAAATGACAACACTTTTGAACGCGGGTGATTGTGTTTAAGGGCAAGCACTACCGACGTACAAGTTACGTCCTGTTAACGGAAAAACGACTATGCCAAGGGCTAAGGTTAGATAAATATATTTGTGCAACATTGTTTTAAAACATCAGCAAAAACAACAAACGTGATAACCTTGTAAATATGACCAAAATTTGTATACCGACCAAAAAACGAAATTGATAACGTGAAAGGCTTGGTGAACAAAAAATTCATATAACAAAAGAGAAACAAAAGCTAGTAATCGTTTGTTTACATATGTTTGTAAATAAAGCATTAAAAAATAATTTCAATTTCTTTGAATTTACTGACGTAATTCCCCACACGATCGGAGTCAAGGTCAAGTGAAAACCTTGAACAATGGTTATCCTTGCCCTTCGCAGAAATATATAGCATACATTTCAGGTAATTTGCACGTGATATGCTTATCTCTGATGTAAATAAACAAGTAAGAAAGTTTGAACGGAGTGGGGCTCTAAAAATTATAGGCATTCAAAGTGCGCAATATATTGAGATCTAATGAACAATAGCATTGTAAAATATATAAATAACAGCACCTTCCGCACCTTAATAGTTATTCCTCCTTACATACAAGTAGCATCGTCTTTTTCATAGGTTTTGTATAACTTTATACAAAATTCTCTACGGAATAACTTTCTCAGTATAGGAGCTTTGTTCACCTAACGATTGCACGTGCCATCTAAAACTAATCGAGATATATATATATAGGGTTCAAGCCCCTATGTACCGAATATTTAGACTACGGTACATATAGTTGACTTTTGATAGAAAATGTCGGTCAGTATGTGATATATGTAACTGAAACTAAGGGATAGTTTCTTATAATGGTATGCCTGTATGTGGAAAATGGTTTGAATTGGACCAATACTTCACTTGGCCCTCATATACTTAATATAAAGATTTTTGAACTTCCGGTTGACTTTATAACGCATATGTCGGTCAATATGTAAGTTATCCCAATGAAAATAACAGAGCGAGTTTTATTCATAACAGTGTATCTTTGTGCCTAAAAAAGATAAATTTGACCGTAAACTTGGCTCAGCCCCTATATAACTAATATCAGGATTTCGAACATCTGGGTGTCTTTACTTAACATGATTGGTTTTACACCTTAAAGTATTTCTCTAGCTTTGATTCTTACAAGTTGCAAGAGTATAAAATGTTCGGTTGAATTCGAACTTAGCCCATCCTTGCATGATACATTTCATTTTTATTATTTTTATATTTATTTAGTTTGGTCCTTTGCAGTTCAATTGAAATAAAATGAGCTCTTTTTGCTATTTACATCACTGTTTCGGCCATTTTTGGTCGTATACTGATAATTACAGTACGAATACAAAAACTTTCAAAAGGAACAAAAATTCCAGGGAATTTTTATTAAAGGTACTATATACAAGTATATTGGATGTTTCCTTCAATAAGCCAGTTACCGTTTACACGATGAGCATCAAAAGGAATATTTAAATCAAAAACATGCAGCGATATCTATTCATCCTGTTCAAGCGCATCTAAATAGCTGTTAAACGGTTGACACATATAAAGTTGCAGCCATTCCAATAAAAAAATACGCAGTTGCTCAAATATAACAAACAAATGTAAGATTTTGTGCGTGCGTGAATCCATCAAAAATCAACCGAAATCATCATTGAAATTTATGGAAATGGAATTGAACATGTCATCGACATCGACATCGATTTTAAAGCGTTTGGTGCGCCGTATTCGACGTGTTCGGCCCGAATATCGCGAAGATGAAAGTTGGCGTTTGTTGCACGATAATGCACTTTCTCATCGATCGACGCTTGTGATCGATTATTGGACCAAAAATCACATTTTAACCATGAACCACTCCCCGTATTCACCTGATATGGCACCGTGCGACTTCTTCATTTTCGGAAAAATGCATTTGCAGTACCGGCATATTGGCGGCCATACCAGCCAACAAGCTAAAACACTCGTGAGAAATGCTTTTGGACCGTACAAAAAGCTGTACTGAAGCAGAAGGAGACTATTTTGAATAAAATAAATTGATTTTGTCGAAAAAACTACTTGTTCTGTTTTTTTTTTTTAAGTCCTGTTTACTATGGAAAGCACCTTGTATATCATCTGCGTCTGAATATTTTGATATTGAACTTGTACTTCTGTTCAAAGAGATATAGTGTTGTTGTCCACATTATAAAAAAAAATTAGATATTCTATTACGGTCGCCAAAGAATTTTGCGCTCTCGTGACTATCCACGAACCATTTGATAGCACTTTGCCTTTGACGGCATGTAAAACAGTTTTACACAGATTATCACTGACTGTTGGATGCCGTACCAGCTTATCGAATTGGGGATACATAAAAATACTCCTGAACTCTCTAAAATTAACGAAAGTAACAATCTCATCAATAGAGGTAGAGGTTATTATTATGAATACAAAACCAACTTCTATTGCTATGCTGATTAAAGTCATATGTTTTATTATAAGCCATTTTAATCTACATACGTTCAAAATTAAATTAGACGTTAGGCGATTTCCTTTTTTTTTATTTTACTGATTTGAGATACATTTTCATCTGAGTTACACCAAGATCACACGTTTCAGTCAATGTAGTAACAAGGAAAAACGTTTCATAAAATGTAAATTAGAATTTTTTACATTCAAATGTATCCAGTTAGCACTAAGAAAGTCTGGCTACAGCCTCCGTCAATTCATCAATAAAAAATGTATGGCTGTCCAGAATGGCATGTAACCAAAACCGGCACTCGACCTGATATGTATGCTAAATAAGTATATATCGTCACATAAAATTCAAATTAACGTAACACCACTTTTCATAAGTTTACAAGCGATGAAAAAAACGAAATACTTGTAATAGAAACCACTCACATTCAAACAAAATTTGAGTTCTGGTTATAAAATGGTTATATTATACTTATATATAACATGATGCAGTGAGTCGTAAGCAATAAAAAAGTCAATTTCAATTTTTTTGATGATATGTTGTTTTGCATTTTAGGTGACGGTATGTGATTCTTGTATTACTGGTCTTCAGGTTCGAAAATATGCTAATATTGCTGCCAATTGTTTGTAAATTAACGAAACACCCGATAAAAAATAATATCGCCAAAAAATCGGCAATTTTTTGTTGCTGATCTGAAACAAGTTCTATAATTAAACGGTCTTGTAGATATTATCCTAATACGAGTGTAACAGTCTACGCCTTACACAGTGTCGGCGGCTGCGCCAATTGCCAGTTCTAAAGTTTCATGCCAACCCTTAATTTTAGTTGCAATTAAATACATTTCACTTAACGACAATAAATCTGAAATTGAAGCGATCATTTTCCCAAAAATACCAAAACGACGCTGATGTAATTTTGAACAAAACAAAAAAAGTGAAAGATGAAAACAAGTGCACCACCAAATGAGTGGGAAAATTGAAGACAACAAAAGAAATGGAAAGATGTGAAATATAAAACATGAGAAGCGCGATTTGGTGCGCGTAATGTTGTTGTATGGAAAGCGTTAGCTGGCAATTCGAAATCAATTCGAACACAATTTGAGTAACAGGTTCAACAGTCACGTTCAAAAGTTGAGAGAACAAGCACAATTGCAAAATGATTTTGGAATGAAGCGATGGCTTTGTTGTTATTTTTCTAATTCTATTTTTTGCTTTCTGATTTTACTTGGGTGAAATTTAAGTAAACGAAATTGCGGTTAATTTCATGGAAAGACTTTGTGCTCCAATGGAGCGGAGATTCTTGAAAAATCGATTAGATGTGAAATAGTGAAAGGGTTCAGACTTTTGTTCGCTGCCAAAAAAAATAAAATACAAATTTTCACATTCAACGAATTTTATTGTGTAATTTCAAGTTGAAAATTTAAGTTAAGAAAAATAATTTTTTTTCTGTTAAATCAATTGTGCAAAAGATTTATCTAATAAGATCACGATATTCACCTTTTCAGTAGACTCCAACGATTCAAGTGGGCGTTCTGGCAGCGCTATTATTATCCTTACATCGCAAGCACTGTGTGACACACACATTTGAACATGTTAGTTTGACGAAGAAGAACCCTCATCACTTGTTCCAGCGATCGTTTCGTCGCATAAAGTGTTTGCTTGATTAAGATAGTGCCGTTTTTGGAGGGGAAGAAGAAGCGTATTACGGGCTCTGCTGCTCAGGGAGCACAACACATTTCAATGCATGTCAACATGTTGATGCCTTATCATGTTGATGAGCTATGACAAGCTGCTAAGTTAAATAGCGGACTTCGGCGGTTATCTTCGTGGGTTCGTAAAAAAACTTCGTCTTGTCTATGCAGGTTCTTGTTTCTTTTGTCGCATTGTTGCTTCAATCAATTCTTTACACATATTTATGCATTCATGTCCAGGCGACCAACTGGTGGTGCGTCATTTAACTTCGTTTAATAGTCTGACGGCATTTTGATTTCATCACATATCGTATGACAAATTCGTAAGAAGCACGCACACGCATCTCTCATGCTCATAAGTAGTTGTTACTTCACCTCCTTCGCTTCCATGTACTGCTACCTTTTAGGATCAACCGCTAGCGATCGCTTTATCCCCGATCAACTTGTAATCCTTGTAAATCAACAGCAACAAACAATTGCGATATATCGGTCATGATTGGATGTAAAATTGATTGTGGTAATAGTTGTAATAGAAATGTAATTTGAACGCTTTAACATTTTCGGTTATCGATAATAATAACTTTTCTGTGTCATCCACAAGCCTTCATCTATAGTGACCGCATTTCATGGTTATAAAGTGCTATGCTTTTCAATTATTTTGCAATAAATCCGCTATAAAGGGTATTTAAGGGCGAAAAAACACAAATAAATGTCTGTTTATGTATAAATATAGGCTTAGCATATACATTAGGGCAGTACTTAAACCCCAGCTATTTGTCGCATTCTACACTAACCACTGCAAGCTAAGAAAGCACTTATACTATATATATAACATGGGCATGAGCTTTTTGTGAAAATTGCCGGTTCTGCGACAGGGAGCCTGAAAATCCAGAACTCCTGCTAATTGATTTCTTTGCAGTCTGCAGACGCAGGTTAAAGACCCTTGGATCCATGTTTCCAAATAGCGATCACATCGTCGTACTAGAACTTTGCAGTTTATTGAAATTTATCAATATATATGTTGGGCTAAGTGGATCGTTGTGACATAGGAGAGGGCACAATAGACCTTAGGCCGCGATGCAATCCTCATCTTTTTATCTTGTCTTATCTTAAAACCCACATCAATCATTATTTCTCTCTCACGCGCTCATTTGGTGTAATAACGTGACAGGTGGTCTTAAAGGCTCGTATCAGTTAAATAATAATACTTGTAATAAGGAATAATTTTTTATTTTATCAAAATTCGACTTTGTTATTGATTGCAATTTCTATCGAAGGCGGAACACTGATAACTATATACAATATAAATATACTTCGATACCATTTTTATTTAAGTCCTTGAATGTAAACCTTTTTTATTTAACGAGGTATTTTCAAGAAATTTTAAATAGATTTTTGTCCAAGACAAGACTAAAATCTCCAAATACAGTTATAAAAGGTATTATAGCTTCGGTGCAGCCGAATTTTTTGTAATGTAAACGTCGCTGAAGACTATATACAGAGAATACACCGAGCGTAGTAGTATTTCGACTTAATTTTACCATCACTATTTTAATCGTGCCAACAAAAAAACATACCAAAATTTTATGAGCAATAAGTCTAGTGTCATCTGATTTTAACAAATGCAATTTACGGACATCAGGCATAATTTTCCGGATTTTTTTTTTGTTGATCCAAGTAAGGGCAATTTTTTCAATAGCCTTTTATTGACAGATCACGTGTGAGTCGTGAAGTTGTCATGTTATTTTTGTTCAATATTGTTTGGCATTTCATCATGGAAAACTTGCGAGTGAATAACGTTTACAAACCGTTCAACTTTATTACGAAAATTTACGTTCTGTAAAGAATATGTTCCGCGCGCTTCGCTCAACTTATGGTCAACATAATCGTCTTACTGAGCGCACTATTGGATAATATTCGACCGAATAGACCATGAACTGAAGCCGCTCGACCTTCCCAAGCGACATCGCTTCGCTTTATCAGCTCTTGAAAAGTTCCAAGAAGATACAACGTTTTCGAGCCAAATGTTTTTCAGCGATGAAGCCCATTTTTGGCTCAATGGTTATATGAACAAGCAAAATTGTCGGATTTGAGACGAAAAGCTGCTGACGTAGCCGCGGTCAACATCTAAAAGAGATAGTCTTCATAATAAATAAATAAATGCCAGAGAATGTTTTTTCGAATAATAATAAACATTCCCCATTAAATTTGCAGTTTGTGTGTTATTTCTTAAGGAAAGAAGGGAGCCTCACTTTGAAAATCGACTGCGGAAGTCAAAAAATCGCTACCGAATGGTCACAAGTATAAATTAAAACTGAGTTTAAAATTTTAAAATTGGAGCGATTCGAGTTTTTACACTGTAAAGTATTTAGACCTTTTGTGTAATAACTTCGATAATCCTTTTTGATACCTTCTTAGGTATTTATATTTGAAAAGTATATATACTTATTTTAAAAGAGTTCTTCCTACATTAAACCAACACCTTAATGTACTCTAGAACACGCTGGCCTCGAAATGAAAACTAAGATACGGGAATCTGTAGGCATTTTGTTGTTATTTTCAATGTTTGTTTTTGCTGATCTCTTCACGACTGACATTTCAAAGAAATTTCGCTCAATGCTGATGGTTTACATCGATTTTCACTCCTTTTTAAATGACATTCATGTCTGTTTCAATACAAAAACAACACCAGCGTCAATGGGTTGAATTTCGCAAAAGACGACGAACGACGATTGCCAACTCACACAACTATTCGAATGCATCTCTGGTTTCGATTGACACTTGCAGATTAGTGAAGTGTTGAGTGCCCATTCGCAAATTTTTCCAGTTAATTGCAATATTGACATTCAATACACAACCATTCACAATACATATATACATACCATATTTATGCGTGAAGTGCATATTTATTTGCAAATTTTGTTTTTCTTATTTGTTCTCTTCGTTTTTCAGAAAAATTATCGCTCTTATTTACTTGTGGGGAGTGTAGGCCTTTAGGATTATGGTCAAGTGTTCTTTCGAACATCTGTACCATGATTTGCATTTATGGCGTGTGCGAAGGCACATTTTTAAGATTTTCCATTTTCGTATTTTTATTTGATTTAACTTTTTGGTTCTTTGACTTTTCAAAATTATAATCGCATCTTCCGGTTCTTAAGTGGTTCGGCAAATATTATATTATTTCTTAAAGCGAATTTGCTTGTGTTAAGCAAAAGATCGATGGATACACCTTCGAAAACAAACAATCAAGCAATTTAAGAGATCGTGTGTTCCTTCCTTTCGTTTCGTTGCGATGGCGCATTATCATCGTGCAAAATCCATGAATTGTTCTTCTAAAAAAAAATGCATGATACATCAAGCCACGAATATAGAAAAAACAGTGAGCATCACTTTGATTTTTGAGCGGCTTTGGTGTAGTTTTTTTGGTTTCGGCTCGTTTTTTCTCTCCATTCCGATGATTGTTGACTTGTTTGCCTGTCAAACTCATAAACCCATGTCTCATCGGTATTTATAATGCTCTCCATGAATAAGGGATTGGAATTGGCACAATCAAGCATGTCCAAAGAGACCTGTTTACGGTACTCTTTTTGAAAAAATTCAGCTTCATCGGGACGTGTCGTGGAAGAACGCGTTTCATATCCAATGTATTCACCAAAATCATTTGAACGGACCCGTGAGAGATATCGAGCTCTCTTTCCATCTCTTTAACATTTTCTTGACGATTTTCAAGCACCATATCCTTCACTTTTTTTATATTTTCATCAGTTGAAGAGATCGAAAGTGGGTCAAAACGAGAATCATATTCAACGATCTCTCGACCGTCTTTGAAGGCTTTGTATCGCACGTTAAAATGCTGTTACTAACTTTATTCACTTAGCATTTAATATTGTTTGCGAATAAACAAATTTCCAATATATTCTGATAACAAAATGAAAAGGGTTTATAGATTTTATAACAGATATGTATTTTTTGCAACCGACGATATCGGATCACTATAGTATATAGCTTTCAAACGATCAAATACAACTCCTTGTTTAAAAACTTTTTATTTGACGATATATCTTCACGATATTTGGAATGGATTATTAACCAAGAAAAGTATACAATCTCCAAAGAAATTGTTCAGATCGGATTGTAATATTTTATGCAGAAAAACCCTTCCTGAGTACCAATGCGGATTTAAGTCCGGAAGGTCAGCTGTATACCAAATATATGAAACCAACATTCGACCAGTTTTGTGCTTCGGATCAGAATCATGGACGCTACTCGAAAAGAGCAAGTCTTCGAATGAAGAATCCAAAGAAAATTCCTTAGAGCAATAAAAGATAATGCCATCTTTAAATCGTTTTAAGTCAATAATATTTTTTATGAATACAATGAAAACTCCGCTCTCCAAGTACACCGAATAAGTAAAAATATACTGAAGGTTCTGTGATCTATAGTTCCCACGACGAAATCTATGTATTCACCGGAATATCAATGGTTGAAATAGGAACAAGAGCGGGCTTCTTCTGTAGTAATCCATATGTACTTCTAAATAAATGACTACAATTCAGTCTTTCTATCTGAAATTGTTGGCAGAACAGAAGACGCTCCAATCAGCACGTCAATTGACTTTGTAGTGGATAGCCATGTGACAACTTAGGCTCTCCGTAGCGCATAGAATAAGCGTTAGTGCGCAGGAAAGCATTGACTACGCTCTCAGTGGGTAACTCGGCTATCCAGTCATATAAGAATTTATGGAAAACGAAAAGACGACGTGTTGGACCGTTGTGGAACAGTTAGGAATACAATTACCCTAAGCTTCAAGGGTTACTGTAGACTCTAAACAAACACCTAAAGTCTTGGAACACTGGTAATACAGAGAAAATGTACAGCTACATTACAGGGGTCATCTTTTTCCTCTTTTCTGGTGTAGACACCGCTTACACGGTTATAGCCGATTTAACAATAGCGCGCCAGTCGTTTCTTCTTTTCCCTGTTTGGCGCCAATTCGAGATACTAAGTGCAGCCAGGGGCCCACCTGATCTCGCCAATGCAGTGAAGGTCTTTTTCTTCTTCTGCTTCTACCGGCGGGTACTAAATAGAAAACATTCAAGCTGGAGTGTTTTCATCCATTCGGACGACATGACCTAGCCAGAGTAGCCGCTGCCATATTCGCCGTTGCCAATGCGCAAAGGACCATAAATCTTCCAGAAAACTTTTCTCTCGAACACTCTTAAGGCCGACTCATCAGATGATGGTATTATCCATGCCGCCACACCATAAAGCAGGACGGGAATGATGAGGGACGTGTGGAGTTTTGGGAGAGAACTTTATTTTTCAATTACCTACTCATTCCAAAGTAGCACCTATTGGCAAGAGTGATTCTGCGTTGGATTTTAAGGCTGATATTATGATTTTATAGTTATTACTGTCAATAACGACGTTCGAGCCAAGTCGCGAATGCGATGACTGTTCACTTTATAAGATATTTCGATATTTGGGCAGAGCATACTTAGATTCCAATTTTCGGACATGCTTGCAAAGAAGCTGATGCATGCATCTTATCAGTTCTTCGCCGTCGGATTTAAATAGTTCGGCCGGTAATCCATCATCCAGCTGTTCCAATGATTTCGCTTGCAGCTTTACGTAAGGAGACCTGAATCGAAGCGGTATTGTATGCATCGACTTTAGAGTTTACATATCTCCATTGGAAAAAGTCAAACTGTGTGATATTACACGATCTTGGTGGCCAATCGACCCACCCAAAACCAGAAATTACCTCCTAATTGAAGTGCTCTCTCTATAAATTTATTAAATGATGCGATGTGTGGGAAGTGGCAACGTTTTGTTGAAGTTTATAAAGTCTTCATCAAAGATCTGTCTTTGTTATTTCGGTTGAATGCAAACCGTTGGCTGGCTACGTACGTACTACGATGTAGTTAAGAGGTTAAGAAATGTACATGTGAAGGGTATTATAGCTTCGGTGCAGCCGAAGTTACCTTTATTTTCTTGTTTTTAATTAGAAAAAATTATCAACTCAGAGTCTGCTTTTGAGCCTTTTACCTCCAACTAATTGTCAGATAATAACAAGTCACCTTTACCAATTAGTGGAAGAAACTCGGTCAATCATCTACCAGAGGTTATATATTAACGGACTTATGCAAATGTGCTCACAAAATCAACGACTTTAAGGAACTTCCAGTCAATAACAGGAAGCGAAGAACCGTTTCGCGCATTTCCGGTAAAACGAACTAATTCACATGACAATGGAAAAGACTTTTAAAAGGCAAATCAGCTTACAGAAAAAAATGAGCAACACCTCTCGTAGCCATAAAATAAAAAGCCAAACAATAAATATAAAAAAATCTATATATCAAATAGACCAACAACATGGCTTGTGAGCCCATAAAATAACATCAACAGGAAGCTACTAAGAAATCATGTCAAGATGAGGTGAAATCTCAAATGTAAACGGATCCCAGGAAATGAACTATTAGAGAGGAGCCAAAGAGGCAGCAAAAAAAAAAAAAAACGAGGAACGCGATTGCTCAATACTCGTCCGCGACGAGCTAACCGTCAGACATTGACAACAATAATAATGAGCAACAAGCTAAAAGGCATGTTTGTATGTATGTGTAAGTGAATGCATTCAGCGCGATATTCATATTCGAATATATAAAAGATAAGCAATCTGATATGCGCAAATCATGTGAATTCACGTTGCCGATGATGCCGCCCTGAATTACGTAAAAATGGGGCGGCAGACACTCGCACACACACACAGAGGCGCGTATAGTGAGTGCCATTGTTCGCCGACGAGGCAAGAAGTTGAACAACTTTTGTCGAAAGAGAGTGACACAGACACACACAGAACGCGCGGCGCACATTCCCATAGTTGTTGCACGTGCAGAATTCCTCTACGCTACTGGATTGTATTCGCGTTGGATCCTCTTGCTTACTCAATTCTACTTTATTCATTTTGTGCCGAAAGATTGACTGACAAGCCGACAGACACACGGGACACACCTTCCGAAGAAGGAACGTCGAAATTTCGCTGCCAACGTGATATTCCCGATTGTGAAGTGTCCTTCTCCATTTACAGTCTATTCAAATGTAAGCTTTGTACGAATTCGTGTCCGTATGTGGGGCGTTTGTGTGCGACTGCGCGCACGAACAAGTGATGAAGTCGCTGCTTCCATTTTTTGGGGCAATTTGCTTTTGCATTTGCCGTGAAAATATTGTTTAATTTTTTTTGCATTTTTCGTAATTTTTGCTTTTTTGCTTTTCAATATTGTTTCGTACCTAGAATGCATTCAGCTCAATGCTACTTGTTTGCTGGAGTTCGCGTTGGAACACTTAAGTGCCACTTGAACAGTACCTGTGTCCTTTCGGAATCCTTGCTAGTGATGGAGAAATGAATTCAATCTCTGATTATTTTGAGCCGTCCTACGATCATGAAATGTTATTAGGCAAAGACAAATTTTATATTAGAGAGTGTGAATGAAGCGTATTCATATTGATTTATTTCCCTGCAATAATGAAATCTTGAAACTGAACACTAAACCTTTAGTTTACGTCACTGTATCCAGTCAGTATGCAGTCTAGTTATGATTAAATTCTAGAATCTAAATCATAGGTAGGAAGATTTGTGTCAGCAAAAAGTTAAATAGACCAGAAAAAAAATTTTTTTTTAATATTTCGAAACTCGGTTGTTCTTAGACTAAAGAAAAAAATATTAACTTCGCTTGCACCGAAGCTAACTTCTTCTTCTTTTTTGGCGTTGACATCGATTACGCGGTTATAGCCGAGTTTACAACAGCGTGCCAATCGTTTCTTCCTCTACGCTGTTTGGCGCCAATTGAAGATTTCTAGTGTACCCAATTCCTTCCCCAAAACTCGTAACGCCTACTCGTCAGATGTTGTCCTCGTCCATTACTCTGCACATATAGCAGGACGGGAATGATGAGTGACTTGTAGAATTTGGTCTTTGTTCATCGAGAGAGGACTTTACTTCTCAATTGCCTACACAGTCCGAATTGCATCTGTTGGCAAGAGTTATTTTACGTTGGATTTCGAGGCTGACGTTGTTGGTGGTGTTAATGCTGGTTCCAAGATAGACAAAATTATCTGCGACTTCGAAGTTATGACTGTCAACAGTGATGTGGGCGCCAATTCGCGAATGCGACGATGCACTTTTGTAGAAGATTGTACCTTCTCTATTCAGCTCGAATTATTTTCTCCAGGAGTAGATTGAAGAAGTTGCACGATAGGGAGTCGCCTTGTCTGAAACCTCGTTTAGTATCGAACTTCTCGGCGAGGTCCTTCCGGATCCTGACGGAGCTTTTGATGTTGCTCAAAGTTAGTTTGCACAGCCGTATTTGGACGCTAGCTCCATTCACAAATACAAACGATTGCTTACAAGCTATATAGTATATATCATCGTTACCTTGGACTATAACACATGCCAAATTTAGTGAAGATATCTCATCACTGAAAGAGCTTTTCATACAAGCACTTGATTCTAATAGATATCCTGTTCAGGGTACAACACATTCTTAGCCTTTCCCTATTGAAAAGATCATACTTTTTGTTTGAGGTGTTGAGTTACTATTCTAATGATAATGACTTGTGCTTATGCTGACTATACAAGAATACCCGAAAATGGTAATTCAATTGCTCTAACATGGCGATGAATAACAATAAGAAGGAGGTTCTGATAAACTATTCATCTACTTCGGATTCTACGCGGAATAACTCTTTTCAGAGAGTAGTACAGCGGATAAAAAAATATGCAGCAAATTTTATTTACAAAAATTCATTATAAAAGGTATAAGGTATTGCTCAAAAAATTTTTAGTCATTTTGCTTTACATTTCATTATTTTCAAAGGATTCACTTGTGTGATTAGCTCTTGTAATTCCTGTTATCTTTTAAATAAAACTAAATCATGCCTAAGCAAACGAAGCTTTCCTTGTCACAAAAAGTAATTATTATTTCGTTGGCTGATCAAAAAATGTTATAGTTGTCCGCTTTTTCACTATCACTGTTAAGTAAATATTAGAAGAGAATTTTGAAAATTTAGTAGCACACAAATAAATAAACCTATACCGCAAAACAAAAAACTGAATCATAGATTGTATGCCAAACATATCCATATTCGATTCGGCCGAATCCGAAAAATGATTGATGTGTATTAAATTTCATTCGGACATTTCAAAAACTGGAGAACCCATTTTCATAATCTCTAAAGGATAAACTTTGTCTTATATATCTTTGGTTTAAAATCGGTTTTAGGCTCATAATTTCTCAAGCAAAATTTTCATAATGATCTGTATGATACTTTCCACATACTACTATGAGCAAGAAATAGTAAGACTTTGTTCATATTTTTTCTTCAAAATCTATGTCGTCTCTCTCAAAGTAATCCCTCAAACGTTTTTTTCAATCCTGGAAACAGTTGTTAAAGTCAATTTCCGGAGTAACTCGGAGCGATTCGCGCTTAATGTCTTCAATTGACTCAAAACGGTTTCCACGAAGCGGTCGTTTGGGTGTGATGCATAGCCAAAACACACACGGAGCTAGATCAGACGAATACGTTGATTGCGGCACTATATCGGTTGAAAATTTGGCGAAAAACTCACACGAAGAATCAAAGCAGTATGCGACTATACCTTATCGTGGTGCAAACACCTAGAGTTGTCGGTCCATAATTCCGACCTCTTTTTACGAATAGCTTCGCGCAAACGATGCATAACACTCAAATGGTATTCCTTGTAGACAGTTGGTACAGTTGGAAGGAATTCGCAGTACACCACACCTCGATAATCGAAGGTTTTTTCGGTTTCGCCTCACCATTGCTAAAATATTCGGCCGATTGATCCGATCGTTTCCGGATCGTAAGCATAGATTCATGACTCATCGTCAGTAAAAATATATTTCCTGACATCTTGGTAGTTGGAAAGCATTGTTTCACAGACGTTAACGTAACGCTATTTTTGAAAAAATTTTGTGATTTTGGAACGAATCGCGCTTTCAATATTCTTGGGCCCAAATGATCTTTCAAAATGCTTTCCACTGATTATTCTGATATTCCAACTAGTAAGATCTCTGACTGTCGGTCATCAATTCTCAAACATCTGATTTTCTTTATTTTATTGACGTGTTGATCATCAGCTGATGTTGATGGCCATCTTAGACGTGGTTCGTAGTCAGCGCGTTCTCGAAACTCTCTGAATATTTTGTACTAATCAAAAACACTTGCTCGCGACAAACTATTATCAGCGAAGCTATTTCCAACACTCTGGGCGTTTCGGTACCAGAAATTTGATTCTGCAAATTTATTGAAACTTCTTTTCGAGGAGTAAGTAAGCTAGTACTAGTTTTTCGCTGAAGAACAACTTTTCAAATTACTGAAAGCTATACTTAGCCAGAGTGGTAAGAAACATAAGTAGCAAGTTTCTTTCGCATTTTGTTTGTCGAATGATTGGACAGAACGCTTGAAAATTAAATGATTATGAAGGTAAAGCATTTTAATTTCCTACTGGACAAACTCAACAAATTCTCTGCTGCAGATTTAGCTGGCAGTACATCCGTCACATTGATGCACACAATATAACTTAAGGACTTTTGTATGCCTTTTGCTTCGTTTTCCGCTTTAAAGTTGAATTTGGAATGCAAAAAAATATTCAAGCCGGTCTTATTTCATTTTATTTTGCAAAGTATTTTGCTTAACAATACACAATACTTACTCGAACAAACATTTGCAAAGGCACTGAAATGAGCTGCTCGATGACAGCTCGTCTTTGTTCGCTGCCTTTTTGCCTTTACACGAAACAAAAGCGCATTCGGCTCAAATATCCGTCGTGCCCTTTTGTTTTGGGCTCATTCTCAGTTCACACCTAGTATTACGACATCTTAGATTATATATACATATATAGTATGTACGTATATAGGAAATAACATTCCAAATAGAAATGCATTAGAAATTGATTTCTCTACGCGATAGCAATATTACGACATTCTATTCCCAACTAGCTTTTGCTGACTATTGACGCTATCCTGCAGAATCTATTATTCTCTTCACTTCCTTTGCAGGTTAATTTGTGTTATCTATGGAATTAGCCGAGAGATTTTACACCTACTCTCTTGCATCTTACAAATGCTTATTTTCATGTTTTTTCAAAATATTTAGGCTTCTGCTTTTAGGCGATAGCGATCTTTCTTCTAGCGTTGCGTTAAAATTTTGAAAGGTAATCTGGGAAGTCTGGGAAGCTGTTGACACTAGAAGCATGTTCGTATCTTGGTGTGCTTTATCTCAAAAGAGATTTCCTTCTTTAGTAAAATTTATACAAAGGTGTAAATTTGTTGCCACTGCTAATTGAAACATAGTGGCAAGATTCACACAATATTGTCATCCATTATGTAAATGATACACGTCAGTGAGATTTTTTTGTTTTGTTTCTTTGAGTTGACCTGCCACTGAGCTTAAAACCCTCCTGCAATTGTGGACTACACTCGAATTAATCCTTAGCATCGACAAGACCAGCAATGTCGCCTGGCTCTCCATGGATTTAGTTGCTTTCTGTATTCAATATAAAAACCACAGGTCTTCTCAATGCCTGGTACATCCACTTGGAAGATGCTGGCCGAGTTTGGTTGACGGTTGATAGAGAGGGAGAGATACCAACATCATTATGACCCTCGGTCGATTTAGACTATGAGTAGAACGAAACACTCCCGTGACATGTTTCTCAACTTAACTATCCATAAGATACTTATGTATACTTAAACACCATTGGTTCCACCGAATACAGCTCATATGTATATTCACATAAAATAGTGTATACTGGTCACAGGAGATACTACTTCGACTTTTTAAATGTTTTAGAAAGTATTGAGTTAAAGTGGAAACTCCAAAATATTTCTAGCAAAAAATGCATTTCAAAGTGAATGCGGTGATGGAGGGCTGGTATTTTAGAAGTTGGCCTTCGGTTTGGATCAGATAGATTAAATAAATTCCATTCATATGAACATTGGTCGCAATAAAAACCTTCAGTATATAAATGTAACTCAACTAAAACGGTGCTTACTTAGAAAACACATTTTCACTCAAAACTCCACTCAACACCGAAAATGCGTGATTGATTGTGTGTGAGTAGCTTTGGGCAGATCATTTTATTTTCAACTATTCGCCGCCAGATGTCGCCAACAATTTCGTTGCATACATTCAGGCAGTCACACTGATTGATCGTGCTGCAGATTTTCCATTCAATTAGTATTTTTATTCATACATAAATATATTCATGTATATATTATGCTTGATATGAGAATTACATAAATTTAAAAATCTGAAACTGACTACAAATTTTTAACTCGATTGACTTGGTGGTAGTTTTAGTGTGCTGGACCGCTGCCAGCAAAATCTCATTCAGAAAACCCTTAGGGCGATTACTGTGACTCGCTGTTCTCTGCATAACGGGATAGTTAAGAACTACTTCAACGAATGCACTAGAAAAGTTACTTAATCTACAACCAATCGATAGTGCAGGGAAAATCTCTGCAGCAAAATAAGCTGTAAAATTTGCGGCGTTAGGCGAATTTTCCACAAGAACTTTCGGACATAGCCCAATACACAGAGAGCTGGTGGATAAAGTACACCATATACTCTCACGCTTTATCTGGGATAGAATTTGAAGTTACATTAAAAGAAAGCTAGCAGGAACATGTAACTCGTCAGCGGAACTTGCAACATATGCACTGACGGATGAAAAATTGCTGATAGAGTGGACTCTGCAATCTATTACTTACGCCTTCAAACTTCCGGAATTTCTTCGAGGCGGAAGTCCATGCGGTTAGAAAAGCTGCTAAAATAGCTAACAACCCAGGAAGTAGCAAAAAAAAAAGATAAGTAAAATTAAGGCAATAATCTTAAATCGTATTAAGTCAGAGAATGTTCTTAGAAGCACGGAGGCAGCAGATGTAGTGCCTGCGGAAAGCGGTTGCATATTTACAAAGTTTTGTTTGTGACACATTCCGGAAAACAAAAAAAGCTGATGCGTTTATGAAAACTGACATCCTTTTGAATACCTTACCAGCACAGAAAATACGCAAGCTGCAAAACGTTACAAAATGAAAATTTCGAAAAGGCTAACAGACGGTTCGGGGTAAGATGGAATGTCTTAAAGATGTGCAGGATTGTCAAGATCATGTTCAAGGTCCCCAAAGAAAAACACGCATACTTTCTACCCCCTTGGTTTCAAAAAATTTCAGATCGGTTGTTGGCCTAGTGACAGATCCAACTTACTGGCATTACATGTCGGATGAGCATTAGTAACGATGACACATGCAGAAAGCACAGGAAAGTAAGCATGAGAGCAACTCCTCTGTTTACTGTGTTCAATACCATGAAGTGAGATGAAGTGAAATTTCATGAAAATCGTTGTTGTCTTGTATGACGAATATTTTAGCTCGAATTAAACTGAATCACCATTTTACATTACAAAGTACCAGTAGGTAATTGCATACGGCGTCACCACAGCCAGAATAATGTAACGTAACCATTTATTTAGACGCGAGCTTTCATATATGTCCTTAAGGTATTTGTTGAAGTAACAATCAGGAGCGGTGGTCCTCTCGTTTGTGCCCATTCCCAGGCGTTCTTAAGGTGTAAGTCTGTTCACTATGAAATGGCAAACCGAACTGAATATAAAACATATAACAGCTGTTAATAAAAACAACAATGTCAGCCTCGAAATCCAACGCAGGATAACTATTGCCAACAGGTGCTACTTCGGACTGAATAGGCAATTGAGAAGTAAAATCCTCTCTCGACGAACAAAGATCAAACCCTATAAGTCGCTAATCATCTCCGACCTGTTATATTGTACAGAGGTATGAACTATGACAATATCTGATGAGTCGACGTAAGTTTTAGGGAGAAAGGTTCTGCGGAAGATTAATGGTCCTTCGCGTATTGGCAATATCGCAATAGATGGAACCATGAGCTGTATGAGATATAAGTTAAGAGACTACGGCTACGCTGGTTAAGTCATGGCGCGCTGTTGTAAAGTCGACTATAACCGCGTAAGCGGTGTCTACGCTAATAAAGAAGAAGAATAATAGCTGTTTAAAACTGCACTTACAGGGCTAATGATGACAAAGTTAAACTTTCTAAGTATAAAGAAATTTTTCAAAGTAGTGTAAAGAGTGTAGTAAAAATCAATGCACTCCAGTTATGAATACATACATTTTTATTCAATTTTTTTTTTATTTTAAATCCGAATTACAATATTTTGCAATCTAAAATCATTATTTAAAAATTTTAGAGTAGCAATATAAGAACAATAAGATTGTTCCACCTGTCAAGCGGCACTCTTCACATTCACATTCGTACCTTTTACCTTTGGCAGCGGAGTATAGGTATGCCCAGATTCCCATATAAATTATACATGCACTTCACCAATATCTTTGCATCGCCGTTCATCAATCATTTCTGCATGTCGGAGAGGATAATAAATGCATATTTCAGTGCTTTCGTACACAAGGGACCATTGTTGTCTCCCAGCCGATTCCTGATGTCTTTATTAAATCGGATGAATATGCACGTTTAGGTATTCAAAAGATGAAACCACCGCCACAAATTAAGTGAAATGAAAGGCCACCAAATTCAATAGCCCAAAAGCGGTCTTACATGTTGAGAGGCGTAAAAGTTTTATACAAAGTTACATCGCTCCGACGTGTGTGCTAAATTTAGAACAAGCATTTATTAATAAATTAAAGGCAACAGTAAATACACAAACAAGCGGCGAGGTGGCTATTAAATCCGCAGGACACTGACAGCGACAACAATAACTACAATAAACAACAAATGAGCACTCATTCACTTATTTAATTACAAGTAAAGTGGTTTCGCTGCCGGTAGGGCGCTACCGCCTGTGGACTGTCGTCGTCCCGTGACGTGCTGCCACAGTCTGCCAGCCTGCGCATGCGTGCAATCAAAGCTTTCAGGCCACAGCATGCCAACGCGCAATGGCAAAAAAGCGAGCACTGCAAATATGTATAAGAATGGCATGAAGATGTGGTAAAAAAAACGAAGTGAAAGCAAAATACAAATTTCAGCGCTTACGAAAAGTGGCAAAGGCAGGAAATAAATAACTAAAATATCGCTGAGCAATCACAATTAACGGCACACAGTTAATTCTTTACCTTTCTTACGAGCGCCCATACGCTTGATTGTGTGTGTGGTTGTAGCACAGTGGCAGCAATTTGCCGGCGAACCGTTGGGGAAGACGAAGTTCTTTGGCATAACGGCGATTCGCTTGGCCCGTCATTAATTGTTGTCAACTTGGGGTAAAATAATAACAGGACGGTCAGCGCATAATCTGCTTCGCTCCTGAAGTTTGAGTGACAGTGGCAGCTGAGCGCAAAAATTACGTCGACATTTCGACACACATCAATCTGTCAGCGCTGCCAACGCAAGGATCGGACAACGGTTGGCTGCGGCAAGTAAAGCTGACTAGTCGACATAAAGTCTTTGTTGTTACAGTTTTTGCTTTAAGCTGACTGCTGGCTGGAATGCCGCAATCAACTGCGTCATACTGAATGCTTACTTTCCAATGACTGAGCGTAAAATGTATGCATACAAACAAACTTATATAGGAGAGGAATGAAAAATTTATTTATTTCAATAAGAAAACCCCAGTTTTTTTAATCTCCTCTTAGCTTGATAATTTTCACTCAGTAATTCTACAAAGGCTTTAACCCGTATGAAAAATACGCTTCCGGAGGTCTTTAAAGAAGGCAGTGATCAAATTGAAAGGTGAATTTGGTTTATACTTCGCTTGTTTTTCGAATCGGTAAATTTTTTTTCTGTAAGTTGGTACTACTGTTAGTGGCATCTATGCCAAATCACGTCAAAATTTTTGTATCTCAAAGTATTTGAGATACGCGTCGTTTGGCTCTAAAAGTGCATTCTTGGATTTTTACTATGACTGAACTTATTGAACAAAAAAGTGCGATAATGCATCATCTCATACTGCATTGGTTATTCGTTATCATTTCGCCACATTTTCAATTAATATGATCACAGTAGTATACAACGATATCACTTAATGCTATTCCACATATAGCATCCGTGGACATAGCCCGTAGAAGCATTGATGCGAAAGTTGCTATCAGACTACGGGAAATTGGACACATTAAGGGTCCACGAGGGCAAAGTTTCGAAAGCATGTGTCACTTCGACTGCATCCCTGATAATTTGGACTATTATGACATGCAGCCTACTACTAGTAGCATTTTTTCGCGCACATACCTTCAAGAGGTAGATGGGTGAAGCGGAAACGCTGAAGAAAAGACACATTGAGCTTTTCCACGGAAGAATCGAAGCTCAAAGGAAGTTCGGAAGGGAAGTCTCCTGTCTGGGCTCTCAATTAACTCTTGCTTCATTCTGCAAGACCACTGTAGTGTATTTCAAGCAGAAGTGGTAGCCATCAAGGAAGCAGCAGATGTTCTTCTACGAAGTGCGTCATCTTTTATGGAAGTATGCATCCATTTCTATAGCAGAGCTGCTTTACAGGTTTTGAGCTAGCTCCCAGTGAGCTCAAAACTAGTCAAGGAGTGCACGACTTCACTAGCAGTAACATCACGCTACATTTATACTAAACTTGTCTTGGTACTTCTCCACAACGGACTTGTAAAAGATGCAATAAGGGAGATGAAGTCAAAACATCTTGACACTTTCTTCTGTCAAGTATTCACCTGAATAAGATTGAAGAAAATTGAGAATGGCAACCGAAATCCATACTTTTTACTAACCCCTCAAAATTGGCTGGAAGTGATATTAGTGGCATTAATAAATTTGTGGAAAGCCGATATGCGACGGTCTTTTTGATCCATATCTAACAATTGTGGAAATCACAGTGGACAGGCGTCTGTAGTGGGACTTATCGTGGTCATACGAAAAATCAGCCTAACCTAACTTAAACTAGGATCGTTTTTTCGGCAATTCTACCTCGTATTAGCCTCAAAGTTCGGTATAGTAGAGCTTGTTCCAGGTAGTAGATATAGATTACTCTTGGGAAATCCCATAAAACGGAGACTATCATCTTTTCGGCCGGTATTCTCCATCTTCGGAACAGGTTCGCAAGAGTGAACCAATTTTTCAGCGACGATCACGTCAAGCATCAGTGTTTAACACAACTGTGAAGTGGTATCTTAAAAGAGCTTGTTGTCTGAAGTGAGTCATCGCACCAAATTTTCATTTCATTTGAGCTATCTCGTATAGCTTCAATCGGTTATCTGCCAATACGCGTTCGTGAACTTTTATTATTTTATACTCCGTGGCAGCCATTTTCGGGGCACCTGGGTGTGGCGGGGCAGCTGGGTGTGTGGCACGTTAAAACCCATCGTGCGACCTGGTTGAAACCCGTTAAACCCCATTATAATTGTCATCAAAGAAAAAAGTCACCGTATACAGCATTCAAACGTTGATTTCACTGCGTGATTTCCCTTCCAAAAGCATTAAATGAGTGACCGATTGATATTTTTATTTCTTTTATTTTTCGAAAATTCGAGAACACGTCCTCTTGCACAAGATTACAAGATTACAAGAAAAACAAAAACTAACTAACGAAACGACGAGTCCGATTCGGCTGAAGTTTTGATAGTAAGCGCCCACGAGTTTCTTCAGTTCTTTTGAGATAGTGGCGGTATCAGCCGACTTGGCTAAGTCGTTATCGAACCACCCGCGTATGTACATATCTATAATATACATACATATATCTCGAAAGTAACAGCATTATTCTTTCCTCATCACATACACCACAAGCGCTCTTGCACTAAAGTTCGTTCGGATTCCTTTTACATCCACATACATGTACCCTAAACGCTTTCCGAATGACGCCAACCCAGCTTTACCTGTATGTAATTGCCTTACCAGCAGCTACGAAATGCTACGATTGCTGACGGACGGACTTCGTTCAGCTTGTGTCTGAATTTTCCACTGCGCTGTGTGTAATGTAAGACAAAAGACCGTTAAAAAGAACTAAAAATAAATCAAATCAAAAATAGTACATATTGTATACTTAAATTCGCCCGAGTTGCTGTGGAACGGAGCAGGCAATGGCTTTTGGAGTGTTGTTGCGTCAAGGAATTTCGAGTACAAAACTGAGAAGGCGTAGCGCTTAGCCCACTCAAACGGACAGTCACATTCACTTTGGCGCAGCAGCAAAGTAGCGACATGAAGAAGCCACAACCCACCGTTGCAATCGAAAGAAGAATTCAAAGCTTCAGAATGTAATGAATTTGCAGTATTTATTGTTTAATTCGAAAGCTACATTTTGGGTATTGAGTCAATAAATGCACATACAGAAGTGCTGTGGAATGCGCAAGTGGCATAATTGTATGTACATATGCAAGTATGTAGACAGATGCACCCATTGTAGAACGGTTTCTAGATGTACATATTTTTAAGTCGATTTTTTTTACAAATACATATTTATAAATATTTTCTTTAAGAAATAATTTAATCAGCGAATTCCTCAAATATTCTATATGAACAAATAAAGAGCCACAAAATCAGCAGACAAGTTTTCTCGAAACTTCCACTTCGTAGTTTTTATACATATTACTCTTATACATAGTTATTAAAATGAGAAAAGTATAAATATTCTTATTGAGTTAAAAGGGGTTTATGCGTTCACCCTAGGAATAAAAAATCTAATTTTATTGAGATACCCTCCCGGATAACCGATATAGTATAATTTTATAACACAATCAATCAAGAGAATGAAAATCATAATATCGGATAATAAAGGAATGGGAACTGATTAAATTTAACTTAACTCTTATTATTCTATCCACTTCATTTTATTATGATGTTCCACATATCGGCCAATATATCTATATGATATATAGCGTTTTCCAATAAAAGTGATATGATTTCTTTAAACACAAAGACACTAATTGTTAAGCAATTTAAAATGTATTTTATTTAGTGTGAAGTATAATTATTACAATTAAGTTCTAAATATAACATCATTCAATATACAATCATTCCACGACTTCGGTTGCAGCAACGAATTCGATGAACCCAATTTTTGAGTACTTTCTCCACTAAATCAAGTAGAATGTCAGAATAGCAGATTCAATATTGACTTCTAAAGTTTGAAGTGACTGTCTTTTATTACTAAAGACCACTGATTTCAAATAACCCCACAAGAGGTAGTCTAATGATTAGAAATTAAAACTTCTTGGAGGCTATTCAAAGTCATAATTTCTTGAAATAATCGAATCTACAAAGTTTTCTCTCAATAATTCGGTTGTTGCACGTGCTGTGTAGCACGTAGCCCCAAATTGTTGGAACCAGATGTTGTCAAAATGAACTTCTACCAATGGCGGCCATAAAAAGTTGATTATCGTCGATGTATAGCGATCTATATCTCTATAGATAGTAACGGAGTCACCAGCTTCATTTCGAAAGAAGTACGAATGGATGATCCTGTAAGACCAAAAAACGCACCCCACTGTCAATTGAGATGAATGTAATGGTTGTTCATTAATAATTTATGAATTTTCTTCGCACCAGAATAGATTGTTTGGTTTATTTACCGCACCACTTAGATGAAAGTGAGCCTCAGCGGAGAGTATGATTGATTTTATTAAACCACGACGTTTATGCTGGTCAATAGCTTCAGTTCAGTTCAGATAACAATTTTATACAAAAATTAGCCCAAATTCTTTCTTAAAACTCGCCAGTTTGTGGTTTGAGACAGTCTCAATTCTTGAGAACGCCTTGGAATCGACTAATTGCGGTCTTCAGCAACACATACCTGAACGGCAGCAATATTCTTATTACTTCGAGCGGGTCTTTGCTTTATTGGCACCTGAACATTATGTAAAGAAAATGTTCGTGTTAATATACAATTGGAGTACGATTATTTTGCTAATAAAATTGAGAAATTTCTAAACGTTTTTCTTTTTTATTTTCATAATGAAATTGTAAGCACTAATGAACACAACTTAGTACAAATAAAAACAACAGCTAGAAATCAACCAACCCTATTGGAAAAACCCGTAGAATCAACTTGAAGATCAGAGTTACAGGTATATTAGTTCATATTCAATACATAGGGTATGTTTGATGGCTGATCCAAAGCAACTTGAAATGCTATATCCTTTGTGATGCCATAAAAATAGAACTCATGTAACACTAATTGATAAGTCAGCAAAGCGCTTAGTCGCTGGCTAAGTTTCTGCGAAACCCAGCTATCCAGTAGAACACACGAAAAAAGGGATCACCGACTCGTTCTCATTCTACCAATAGTCGGGCTAAGTACCCTACTTTGTCAACTCATCAGCTGTACAGCCCTGCTATTCGATTGGATAATCACTTCTCTGAAAAAGGGTGCACTCCGGGGCAGTAAATCATCGCTATTTTATTGGCAGTAATCTCGGTTTTAAAAACACTGCTATACTCAGAAAGTCTGAAACTGAAGTTGATAGAGAGTTTCTGTCAAAATGCAATACATAATTATACATTAATTGGACTGGGAAAGTTAAGGAACGATGATGACTATTTTAAGAGCAGAGGTGACACACATCGAGAAAACTAACTGACTTAAAGTTTTATTGACAATGAGCGCGCTTGACTTCGAGTTTCGAACTGCAAGAAGAGAACATAGTGTCAGTATTAAAGTTAGTATTTTTCAATTTTTGAACTGATTCACACGCAAGTCAATCAATAAAATGTATCATTATAATAACCATTAAAGTTTCTTCTTTAGCAGAAAAGGACGTGTGTATAATTTCACATCGATATCTCAAATACTGAGAGACTAGCTCATGAGGTTGATTATTTATATATGTCGGATACATACATTCCTTCAGAACATTACAAACTTCGTGGCAAACTCAATAAACCCTCTTCAGGCTATAAAGACACTTTCGCTTACAGAATTTCACGTATGTATGTATATATGTACATGAATTTAATATATAACGGAAACTATTACAAAACATAGCTGTAAAGCCCACTTTATAGTAATTGACACAATCTTCATTATCATTAATTTAAATTATTTTAATATGTATGTACTCTTATAAAATCTATAAAAATCCCTTTGGAATTTGCGTTACATGTTAAGTGGAATAACTGTCTACATGCGCCGCCACACGTACAATCACTTCTGCTTCCGACATACAGCCTGCGGCAACAAGTGTTTACTAGTCTATAATTAGAATAACTAATTTATATCACTCACAAGTGATTAATAACACCCTTTAATGCATTAACAGGAAAAACGGCATGTTAACATGTGGCAGGACAACAAAATATACACACACATACACATACCTTCAAAGGCGCTTTAATGCGAATATGCGAGTGCGCATGCGAACGGCAATAATTAACACGGGTCGATCGTATCTAAGAAGTTTCGCACTTCGCTGAGAATGCGGAAACAGGCACGCAACGCACCGCAACTGAACGCCGTCAATCAGCTGGGCAACACTTGATCCGCCGCGGCGAGTGTAGGGGCGAGCAGGCTCGTAAATCGTCGTCAGCACCGCATTGTTTCCTGCACTAAATAACTAGAGGATGCAACAATCGTAAATACCGCAAGTCACCAACGCCATTCGGTTGGGTGACAAATGCCAGCGCTAGTGCATTGTCACCGCTCGCTGTGCGCCCATCGCCTGCCGCGCGTTGATATGTGGTTTGGCCTGTTGGACAGTTGTTGTAATTTAAGTGGCGCGTTTAGAGTTTCGCCAGTGATACTGCATCAAAGCGTCACACAGTCAACGAGTCATAAAAGTTGTTTCCATTCGTGGGCAATAAAATTTAATCTAGGCACGAAGGATTACTTACACCGCACTCCAGCGCCTGTGTGTTGTACATACACACACAAATTTATGGTAGATATGTAGAAAGGCTGAGGGCATCCTTCTTTTGTTGCAATCGCTTTGAGATTTTTGCGCTGCCATTATCGCTGCACTGATCTGCTTATACTGTTACATTTATTACAAACCTATATAAGTACATATATAAATACACTTGGTTTGATCAACAGATCGATCAACATTGCTGGCTGCCGGCTCTTAGCGTTGCATCTGCAACATTTTCAGCCAATTAAGACAACGGTGCACAAAGCTGGTGTTAAAAGCGTTGCTATTATTGTTGTTGTTACTGTTGATACTGAAACAGTTACGGCCGCTATAGCGGTATTGCTGTTCGGCCCTAACAAATCTCGCATATTCTGTACACTGTTCCAAAGCAGAATGCTTTATTGTTATTCTTATTGAGATGGCAGGAGAAACAAAAGAAGGAACAGCAGCGGCAAAAGCTTGAGGAATCGTGAAGGTCGCTGAACGGCCTTGCATGGCTGTGGCCGCTGCGCGGTTTCCTGTGGTTCGCCGTCCGGCCAACTCGCTATTTGGCGTCGTGTTGTCGCATTTGATTCGCTGCTTCTGTAGTGTGTTTATTCCTTTTGCTATTGTTGTTCTTGCTTTTAATGTGCCATTAACTGGGAAATAAGAGCAGCAAGTTATATTGCGCAAAAACTTTCCGCTTCTTAACCGCAAGGCAAGGCTGGCCCAGCCAGAGCTAGGCAGAGAAGCCTAAACAATATTTTACGCTGATGCATCGCCTGCGAATGTTAAGGCATTTTTGCTAATTTTAGACTCTTAAATGCGGTCATTAGTACTGTAGCACTTATGCCTATTCATTATAGTGCTGTAATTGGTTGGCAATCGTTTAGGAATGAAATCAAATAAAAATAGTAATGTAATTACAAACTCATTTAGTATAAAATAAAAGAAAACAAGTAAACAAAGGCTAAGTCGGAGAGCTAAAAATTGGGATTGTATCGACCTGATTTTATCTATTTTTGCCAACACGACGTACTGTTAACATGTCAGATGCTTAAAAATGTTCCGTGATATTCACTAAGTACCTCACATGCAATCACCAAACATATGAAGTAAAATCAACCGGATGTTCGAAAATTCTGATGTTAGTTACATATATGGGGCTAGATCAAGTTTTCGCCCGGTTTTATCTATTTAAGGCAAAAGGATACACTGTCATAAGTAAGTAACCCTCTCTAATGTTCAGTAAGTAACTCGCATATTGAACGATATTTGCTGTATAAAGCTAACCGTAAGTTCGAAATCCTGTGTATTAGGTATTTGAGTGCTAAGGGAAGTATTTACCCGATTCAACCCATTTTTGACTTACAGGCATACTATTTTCCAAGCAAGATTGTCCACGCGAGAGTCGTGCCATTCAACCGAATAGACTACGTCCAGAACGCTGTGAAGAAAATATACTAGCCGTAGCTGAGAGTGTACATGACGACCGTGGCGAGTTAAGCAACATTGCTTCACTCTATGGGCTCTTGAAAAGTTTAAAGGAGATCCGATTTTTTCGAGCCAAATTTTGTTCAGCGATGAGACATAATTTTCCTTAAATGCAACCTGAAGGGATTCAAGACCTGTAAATCTTCAGTAGCGACCGTTATCACACCTTAATAACCTACTATTTGAAGATCCTGAAATTGATAAGCCCGAGTGAAACCATTAAACTCTACCGGTAACAAGTTAACAGATTTAAATGAATGGTTGCCGAAAAACGGCCCGGACCGGAAAGCGGCTGAGGTGATTTCCTGACCTACCCTATAACTCAGACCTTGTCTCTTTTAATTACCATTTATTCCGATCGATGTCGAAACCTCAGCTGAATACAGTTCTCGTCAGAACAGGGTATCACAAATTGGCTTGATTCATTTTTGAAGTCACTTTGACCGAAGAGAGGCAATAGTCAAGAAGTCTCTGTCTTCACTAGAAACAACATCAAGCTACTCTATCATCAGAGTCGTTTGGATGCCCGCCCACAGCGAAATCGCTGGCAACTGCAAAGCCAATAAGCTATTCAGAGGGGGCATTCTTGCTCCGCTCGCATCGGAATGGGACCCAGTTGGATCTCCATTGCGTTCTAACACTGGATCAATGGACCTCGCGTGTGTTTAGCAGGCACTGGTCGAAGATCAGCTCCTATGTGACTCCGACATCCTTCTGTCGCAGAGAAGAGCGCAAGAGATCTACTCAGCCTCTGCAAAGTTCATCTTACGGCAATAGTAGGGGTTTGTACTGCACACTCTCCAATAAGCAATTATGCGGTAAGGTTAAAAACCTATTCAGACGCTATTTGTCAATGTTGTATTTACTAATTGACCAACTATTGAAACACTGAAACTGATACTTCTCGGTAATCCTACCTTCGGCGAACCATATCTGAAACTGACATTAGCCGTCTCAAAATATTTAAAAATGGGCGCTTAGCCCTTTGTCGATCTGTTTTTCAAAAAATCGATTTTTGTTTTTGTTTGATAGTTCGAAAGTATAGTCCTTTAAGAATATACTGTAAAATTTTTGGAAGGATATTCACATTGTTTTAGCTTCTACAGCCGTTTTAGCAGGTAGCGCGCGGTCGAGGGGCTCAATGAATGGATGCTTTGTACGTCATTTATCTCAAAACTACTTTTTTCGGCGTGCCGTTGATGAAAAAAAAAAACTATATATCCGAATCACTTGAAATTTTAATATGGTGTTTATAAGATCAATATCTATCGCCGGGACTACGATCAAATTTTAATTTTAAGAACTTCGATTTTTTTCGATCTAAACCTGGGCCAAAAATAGCTGTTTTCAGAATCTGAACTTCAAAAGCGCGAAATTTTTTTAATTTTCAATTTTTTTTTGGTTGTAGTTCCAGCGATAGCTGCATTCCTAGTGATTAATAATTTATTTGGTTTTTATATTTCAGATGTTCTGAAGAGTCAAAATCAACAACGGCACCGGGAGTCATTTTTTAAGATAGCTTTTTTTGGACGCCATTTTTAATATTGTTAAAATTTTTTTTATTTAACAAAAAAAAATATTTTTGTACTTTTCATAAGTGTAAAAATAAACTGTAAAAATTTTTAATCGATTGCTCTTTTTTAAGCCTTAAAAAAAAATTCAGAAAACACCCTTAATTTCAGTGTTCTATACCACCGGGACCCCTTAAAGAAACATTAAAAAAACCACACGAATATGAGATAGCTAAATCTCACAGAAAATATATTCTTTGAAAAATGATGAATGTCCCAATAGTCACTAGCAATCACCACTGACGTCGCTCACTTCAACAAAATCAATTATAATTTTCCCTCTTTAATTGGGAACAGTAAGCAAGTCGTTATTTCAAATGGAGTTTTGCAACACACAATTTCATTTAGTAAAACCCAATAACAATTATTTTCATTTCACAGCTTTATTAACTGCACAATTTTCCAATTGTAATGTGCCAACTTAAAACAGTCTGCAAACGCCAAACGCTATGTACACAGCGTTTTAATTAAACACCAAACACCCAGCTTTGAGTGAACAACAAATTAGCATAACGCAAGCTTAGCCAATACACATAATTCATTATTTGCAAATTAAATGTTGCCAATAAGCGACAAGTAAAGCAGCAACAAAGCTCAGCGAAAAAACCACACAAAGAGTCGTAAATTAAACCTTCACTTGGCACTTTTTGATCTGATCATTTAGACGATCGGCTTTCAATGAAAATAATTTATTTCTTTTTACAAAATAGATGACGGTAAAGAGCGTATTTACAGCATTCATTTAACTAGTACATGCTACATAGTACTTTATACTGTTATACATATAGGGGGAGGCGTGCTATTATATAGAGATCTTGAGTAGTTAGTGGTGTATAGTCTTCCGCTGGATACTTGAACTTCTAAGAAGAAATGATACTAAACAAATTTATAATGCATAACAACTGTTGATACACAAAGTCGGAGAAGGTACAGTGTGCGTCATTTGTGTAACCTCACTTTAACAGACATAAACATAAACAATGCTATTTTTAGACGAAGATATTAAATTATTATATTTAATGGTTACATGGGGTTTCTCGGTTAAAAAACAACAATTTTCAACAATTTTTTCTTATATAAAAAATTAAATATTTTATTAGATTTTTTTATTGTTACAAACATACACTATTAACAAAGAAATTCTGAAATTTTTACAAAAAGAAATATTTTAAAAAACATGTGCCCGCGTTAGCAGGTTAACTCCTTAGTAGTGCTGTAGAATTTAATTAGGTAATAATATATATTTTTTTTTGAAACCCGTAAACCCATGTAAACTATTAATTAGAACTTTAAAATTTGGAACATGTTGAAAAGATCACTGAAGCTTATAACCAACCAACTTATGACTATTCAAAAAAAAAAATTATAACAGGTGAATGGAAATGTGGCAATGGATGAAACGTGGCATCCTCATTTCACTCCAAAGTCAAGGCGACATCCATCCAAGTGGAAAAACGCAACAGCATAGAATAGATTTTATTGACTACCTTGAAATAGGAAGGGCCAACAGCAACAGGAAGAATCAGTGGCGATTATTACATAGCGTTATTGGATCGTTTGAATAACGAAACCGCCGAAAAACGACCGCATTTGAAGCAAAAGGAAGTGCTGTTTCACCAAGACAATTCTCCGTATCACAAGTCAGTGAAAACGATGACAAAATACATGAATTGGACTTCGAAATGCTTCCGCATCCACCGTTTTCTCCAGGTCTGGACTCCAGCGACTATTTTCTCAGATCTCAAAGGAATTTTCGCTGCGGAGAAATTTTCGTCGAATAAAGACGTGGTCGCCGAAATTGAGGCCTATTTTGAAGAAAAAGACAGATCGTACTACATAAATCATATCGAAGAGATGGTGGGTCGCCATAATCAGTGCACAACACTTGAAGGAAACTATGTTGATTAAAAAAAAACGAATTTTGCCAAACATTGTGATTTACTATGATAGGTCGGGAACTTTTCACCTGGCTTGTTATAATATGATATTGTGGTGATTAATTGAATGACAACTACGCCGAAGTACCGATTACAAGGGTTTGTGTCCAGTGATTGATAACGTTGTATTTTTTAGTCTTTGCAAATATAATAAGTGAAACAACACTTTATCAAATTATGCCACAGTATTTCACATGGATGATTTTTGATCTGCCACAAAAACTAAGCACAAGTGGTATATATTCTAGGCTACATATTTCGATAAAACGATCTCAATTCCTCGACTGACATAACATTTGCTGTTGTTGTAGCGGTAGAAAATATACCTCAATTAATTTGGTGGAGTGTTGCCGAGTTAACAGTTCTTGGCTGAATAAAAATCCGGATTCGTTCCATTACGTATACCGCACTGCCGTAAAAATGGGCTGACATACAAGATATTTAGCTTCGGTACGAAATATTAACATTGTATGGTTTAGACTAGACCTTATTTAAAAGAATATGCTGATCCCCATCGCTACAGTTCCTTCTAACTTGTATGTATCGGTCAGCGTATGTATGGTATCTTAATAATTTTTTCTTTTAAGGAGAATTTTAATAAATTTGTACTAAGTTCAAAACGCTTCGTAGATTTATAAAGATCTGGGGATCCACTTTTAAGGGTTTAACTGTACAAGCTAAATTTTTTCCTAACGGTTTTATTTGTGAAGCGTATTCCAGCTCGGTGTAACCGAAGTTCACGTTTTTTCTTGTTTTAATATATTTTTTGAATGAAAATACGCTAAAATTATGGTACTTGACAGTGTTGTTCAAAGCCGTGTTCCTAAAACTTCCGTGAGATCATTGATAACCGATCAAAGAATTTCTAAAAGGACCTTCAAATACAATCGATGCAGAAAAACTAAGTCTACCGCTCAACATAAGAACCTTACAAGCCAAGCCTGAATTTTTGCTTTCAATTTAACTGAAACCCGAAACTTTGTCTGTAGCTAGTATATATTTTTTGAACTCTTTTTCAGGTAGCTTTACTGATTTCAAGGCGGTTTAACACTGTCGAAGTGAGCACCTTAATATGAAAAATCCAATTAGCCCATTAGTATAACCAAAGTAAATGAAACACTCGAGATACAAACCTGATACCGAAATCACAATAATCATTATTATTTCAGCCTAATCATATGAGGTTGTACATACGTCGCGCAGTGTGCACAACAAATGCCAAATAAGTAGATCACTTCCATCAATCGCTCTTACAAAGTAAGATAATGCAATAAAACCAATTTGATTGTTTTCGTTCGTTGTTTGTTTTATTTTGTAATTAATTATAATATTTCAACTCATTATTGACTTCATTGATTAAGACACAAATGATGGTAAATTATTATATTTTAAGTATATACAACAATATTTACATAATATCGCTCGGACATTTAGACTAATTTCGCAAACAATTGCTTATATATTTAAATAGTTCATATTGTGATATCTACTTTAGTGGCATAAGTTTTACAGTTATCGTATTTCCTTGAAATATTTCGAACTTCATGTTAACTAAATTACTTATATAATTAGAATTAGTAGAAATAAATAAGTTATAAATTTGAGCATTTCGTGTTGGCTCTTAACAACAAGTTCGCTCGAGTTTTTATTTTTGTTGTAAACATTTGAGTTTTTCTTCGTTTATTTAAAAAGGAACAATTCAAGGTAGCATTTCATACCTTTTATAGGAAATATTGCGGCTGGCAATAAATGCTCGAATGTTTTGTCTTTATTTATTTAACTATTAAAATATATTTATATTATATTTAGATATATTTACATATTTAGTTATACTACTTTCGATATTTATTAACCGCTGCTCTTACATTTTTTTTTTAATAATTATTCAACTTTTATAATGTAACTTTCATTTTTACAAATAATGGCCATCGATGTGTTAGTTTTATTATGTATATACTGATTGCAAATTTAATAAACTTTTTTCATGAAAATCTATTTCATACCCCTTAACTCAAAGCCATCGAATCTCGTAGCTATCTCAATACATTAGGATCGCTTCTGATTTTAGCTTCCCACAAATATTTGAACATTTCTATTGTTGAAAAAATATTTATAAAACTAGTTCAAATCTCTGAAACATTAAGTATATTAGCAAAGAAAGTTCCTACTGACCATATCATAGCATCATACAACGTTCATCAAAAAAATAACCGCACTTCATACTTAAATCATACAACGTTCAGCATTAACCAGTAAACAGCAAATTGCTTTCAAATTCACTTAACTTCGAATAAACTGTGAAGACTTGTTTCAAATTTTATATTTCTAACCAAATTTCGTGAGCGGAATCGTTGCAAATGTTAGAAACGGCTTTCGGTGATAATCATCAGGCTCTCGCAAGATTTAGGTGAATATTTTGGGTATGAATTGCGTTTTTGCTCGACTCTTCCCGATAAAGCTGAAATTTTTCAAAAAGTCTACCATAAACAGGTCTCTTTGGACATGCTTGATCATGTGAAATCTAATCCCACATTCATGGAGAGAATTATAACTGATGAATTATACCGAATGTGCGCCTAACTTAAAACAAACATCCAAATATTCAAAAGACAAAAAAATAAAAAAAACAATAATTCTTATGATTGCTGATTTTTTTCCGATTGTTCATCTATGTTTTTCGAATTTTTACCAACTTCGCATTATTTATTGTGTGGCTTTTTTTAGGATAGAAGTGAACTGTCAGGTTTACCATTTCCTCGCCATTTGTTTAATTGCGGCAGGTCGTGTCAAAGCAACCCTTTTTGATGCATATTAGTTGGGTAAGGTATCGATTGCCGAACGACTGGTTATGCGAGTGATCTTTTGTTTAATGCTCTGAGAACAAAACAACGTATCAGCACAAAATCTAAATGGAGTTTTTTATTGCTTACGATTCACTACATCATATTACATATATGTTGCATTACATTTTAGCTTCCGCTGTCAGATATAAACAATATATAATCAATCTATAAGCATTTTTATTTTGTTTCAATGTGAGTGGTTTCTATTAAATCGTTTTTCCTTCGCCTCTCAACTTATTTGAAGTGATGTTACGTTATTTTGCATTTTAGGTGACGATATGTCATCAGTTGTTAAATAATTTAAGCGCCTGATAATGGAATCGAATTTTTATGAATATTATTTATTAAGGGGTTTACGATAATGGCAAAATATCGGTCGTTGTTATGATTATAAATTGAAAAACCTGACATCGGGTAAGCTATTACACAATTCCAAGTCGCTGTACTCATGAAAATAATACTCATACGCTGCTGATGCCAATGCCGGAATCACTGGGTTAGGTCAGTAATACCTGTATGTGTTAAGTATAGCCACATTTCGATTGATTTATTAATGCAAATGAAAGCGTAGTGATTTCATATAACTAAAAATATGTAGTAACATTTATTTACTACTGATATGTATTTATGTAAAATTTATTTACCGCTGATATATGTTCATATCTTTTGCTTTCCAATTTTTGTCTAAATAAATTTGTTCGCCTAAAGTTTCTTCAAAGCATGTTTCTGTCGAAGGAAACACGTTCATCTGATAAAACTTACAAGTAAAGATTTTGTCTCTAAATAATCTCGTTTAACACTAAACAATTGTCTAACGCTTAAATTAATGCTAAATCAAACAATTATTGCTACATATAAATAATTATTAGCTTGCATCGTGGACACTGTTGGTCCGTATAGAAAAAAATATCGACTTGTTGCAATTACTTATGAGTATTGAAGTTAGACATACAAACAAACTTGTGTAGCTAATACTAAGCAGTTGTATATTTTATATGATTTGTAGATATATATATATATATTTAAGAATAAAACACTTTTGCTAAATTACAAATACGAATAGTTTTTTAACCGCTGTCTTGTTGTTGTTTTTCTTTCTTTTTTTTGTTTTTTGCATGTTTTATTTTGCTACGGAAATTTATGGCAAGTTGTTTTCATCTGCAATAAATCACTAAACATGAGTTAACTAAAACGAAGACTAAACTCTAGCAACTACACGCGCATACATACAAGCATATGTACGCTGGTAAGTGCTGTGTGTAAAAGAAAAAATTAAAATAAATATTAAAAAAAAAAGTATACAAAAAACTATAATAAATTAAATACATAAGCGATTGCAATCAATGCGCCATATTGACATTTTATCAGCTATGAAAAAATATAAAAAATGAGCGCTATTTACGAATATCTGCTAACTAAATACGAGAGTGCATACATACTAACGCAGTATGCGCTTATAAACGTATAGTATATGTATTTGTGCCTAAGTATGCTAGTTGTATACGCTTAAGATGCTTTCTATGTATTAGTGTATTCCTTCCTAGTTAAACTACCTACAGTACGACTTGGATCACATATTTTTCAGCTTGTCTAATGGGTCTTAAACAAAAGTACAAAACACGAAAATAAAATTGCAAATAATAAAAAAATGTAAAAAAATAAAATTATAAAATAAGGAAAACTCACAAGGAATAGACAAGAAATACTTTGCGCTTAACGACTGCGAATAGGCGCGCATAGCTGTTATAGCGTCGGCGTTTAACAGCCAGCATACTGCATGCTAAGCCAGCTTTAGGTCACGCAAAACGTAGCCGTTGGTGCAACGCGTGGCGTTCAGTATATGTATGTATTTTGATGACCACACAACCCGCGCGTCAGCAACTCACTACCCCCGCGAGAGATATGCTAGCAGACGCATGCGCTGATTTGTGCGTCTGCGCGCATGAGCCACACATTGCCGCCCATCGCTTTACGTTTTACGCACCACCAAACACCTTATAACCGAGCATGCACTTATGCCACTATATGCTGTACGCAATGACAGCGCTATGCCACCATCATCACCTTACGCTGTCCATTTGACTACTTGAGCTTAAGAAATGTCAACAACGCCTTTTGTATCAGACTGCGATTGATGGTCGAATCGGCGGTGTAACGTACGCCACGTAAATTACCATCATTATGGTCCACCACACCGTACTCGCCAACAATGAAACCGTCGTCGGTCTTCTCCTCCACGCGATACTTGCGATAGTTGCGTCCCTCGACCACATACGCCACCTTGGCATCGTCGTCGTCGCCGCCCTCGCCGGTTTTACTGCCATCCCCAGCAATGCCATCGTCATCGCTGCCGCCATCCAAACCACCAACCTGCGCCACATTATCATCATAGTTGTTGTCTATATTGGCATTTGTGTTGGCGTTGCCGTGGTAGTGATGTTGTTGTTGGTGCTGTTGTTGTTGATGGTGTATCGCACCGCGACTGGGGAATTTCGTGGTGCGCAGTGCAAATGATGGTCTGGCCGTTGTAGTTACCGCCGCATTGCCTTGTATACCGTGGGCTCGTCCGTTTGTCATAACACTTACGGACTCTTCAATTTCGTAATTTTGCTCTGGGGTCGGCGTATACAAGCCGCCGCTGCTGTCGTCGTTGTCGTTATTGTCGTCGTCGCCATTGTAGCTGCGCTCTGTTGTCGCCGTTGATGGGGCTAATGGTTGGTTGTATTTGGAAACACACTTGACTAGATCTGCAGATTTCAGTAATGCAATGAAAGAAGAAGAGAAGAATTGATACAATAACAGTAAATTATTAGCGTTGAATTACAAATAGCTATAAATATGTCAAAAAATATTATGTGCATCCTAAAGTATTGAATATCCAGGTGTTCAATCGGCGTTTCGACTAAAATTGCTCGCAGGAATGCCAAAAAAATACGTATAATACCTCGAACCGAGAAATTTCCCTAAAAAAATCCTATAGCATTAATTTATTCCTCAGTGAACTTCAAAGTGTAAGTAAATGCATGCGAATTTTAGAAAACCAGAGAGCTTCTCATCTTATCTGAGGTTATGGATGTAGAGAAAATTCACTCAGTAGTTTATGGGTTAAACTGCACGTTTCTGTCACATTGGTTAAGAGTTGCCCATTTACTATATTATTTAGTTTACGAAAGTTCTTGTATTTTGGTGAAAGTTTAGGGTGAACATTCGCTAGATGAGCGATTTGGCTTCAAAGACAAAGGACATCCTGTGCGGACAAAAAAGTTAAAAGAGGAAGAAATAAAAGCATTACCCTACAAAGATTGCTTCCAAATACAAGATGAGCTTGCCTAATCTTGGGAAGCCACTTTAGCAGACATTTGAAATCGTTGGATACATTCAAAAGCAAGGAAATTAGATGTCAAAGGAATTGAAGCCAAGAGACGTTGAAGGAAGATTTTGCATGGCGGAAATGCTGCTTGAACGCTTCTAAAATGTAATTTTGCAACGAATTGTGACTGGTGCTGCAAACGAATCCATTACGACTTCCCTATACGCAACAAAGCATATGTGAAACCTGACCAACTCGCAAACTTAACGGCAGAGACCAATATACCTTACGCTGAGGTAATGTACTGGATTTGAAGGAATCAGAAGTGCTATCGGCAGCAACTCATCAAATTAAAGGCAACGATTGCAGAAAAATGCCCGGAACTTGCGACTAGATACGAAGCCAAAATATTCCGTCATAACGACATCCGGCCTTACATTGCAAGACCGGTTAAAAACTATTTTGTAAACAACGGCTGGGAAGTTCTGTCTCACCCTCCGTTTAGTCCAGACCCCTTCCGACTATCATTTGTTCCGGTTGTTGTAGGACGCCTTCACAAAAGTTTAGGATAGATAAGGTTAATGTGTTAGGCCAATTAAGAAGAAGAAGAATGTGTTAGGCCAAGAAGCCACGCATAGATGCTTACAGCGTTGTCTTGCCAATGGAATAAGTGCACAAGAGATGCTCCATGGTTTGTCTGGTGCCTTGCTCTAAATATTTCCAGCAGTCTTCTCAATACTTTGAATAATATTACTCTACATATTTTTCTTAAGTAAAACGCAAATCAATAGTTCTTCCTAAATTGGTCAAAGAAGACCTAGAAACCTTTGTTTAAAGTTCTGTTTAGGCTTACTCTTCCTTTTACGATTTATCAATTCGAGTTGCGAATCGAACAAATAGCCTTTATAAATCAAATGAACTGGCACAATTAAAAATACGGTTTAAGAAGGACCCGACCCCACATAAAGCTCATCTCTCTTACTTTTGAAGGAGCTGAGGAAAAATCGCAGCCATCTGTATTCGATTTACATAAACCGGGAAGTGTGGTGACCAATTTATCTTAAAAATTCTGACACGCCAACCAATGGCGATTAATAGCATGACGATCATCATTACAGTCACACACTTAACGACAATAAAGAGACCAACAGCTCTAAAAGTATTAAAACTGAGTTTTCACAATACGTCATTAACCACAACAACAAACAACCCAACCAAAAGCGCTCTACGACCGAAGTACCCGTAGATATTGACATACTTGTTTACATAAAAAACCGCCTAACATAAAGCAAAATCATTCGGTACCACTTTGTCGGCAACTAACTACTCGTACTTAACTCACCTCGATTAGGCAATCCTTTGGCATTTTGATTAGAATGTTGGTCCGACAATGACGAATACTGACGTTGCTGCTGCTGCTGCTGTTGCAAAGCTGATTGAGACAACGACGCCGAAAAGGCGGACTCCAAGCATTGGCGTTGCCGAGGCGATGAGTAGGTAACAGCCGCCGGTGGACTGTGCGAGAAGTCGGGATCCAAGAGATGTTGCGGTGATTGCGGCGCATTCAATAAATCATACGGCAATTTATCCAAGTTGAAGAGTACCCGACGTGGTTGCGATTGTGCCGCATGTGACTGTGATAGTGACTGCGATTGAGCAGGTTGCGCGGCTGTGTCGGCGTTAGACTGACTGTTGGCTTGAGTATGCGCGAGTACATGCACCGGACTATGTGAATCATGTGCACTATGCGAACTATGCGCACCGTGACTGTGACTATGGCTATGCGCATGCGAGTGGAAACGTGTGTGATGCGTGTGGTGTTGCTGTTGATGCTGGTTAGTGGATATTGACGATATTGTGACTGGTGGGTGTTCATCTGAAAGCTGTGGGGGCGCTGTTGTTGAGGTTTGCGCCTCACCGAAAGCGATGCGTGACACAATGGCGGGTCGGCGTGAGGGCATATAACGCCCAGGGCGTGTAGTCGTGGTTGAGGTTGTAGTTGTGCTGCTTGTAGAGCTTGACGTAGACGGCGAAGCCGTTACGGCAGCACCAGCGGCGCTTGGCGACCAATAAGTTTTCGCCGGTTCACCATAGACTTTGGCAGGCTGTGAGTATACCTTCGCTGGTTCGGAGTAAAACTTAGATGGTTGACCATATACTTTAGCGGGTTCGGAATAAAACTTCTCGGGCTCGCCATAAACTTTAGACGGCTCAGAATATACTTTAGCTGGTTCGGAGTAAAACTTCGACGGTTCGCTGTACATTTTCGATGGCACCGAATAAAACTTCGCCGGCTCTGAATTGTGCGCCAATTGTGCACGTTGTAAGGGTTTTAAACTCTCGCTTACATTGCGCTGCGCTTCGGCCAAAATACCCGAGTGCCGCCACGCATGCAAATCTTCCACATTCTGTGACAACGAACTGTATGATATTGAGCGGGACTGCGGGCCATGTCCTTCCTTGGTATTGTGATAGATCACCGTTTGGAAGGGCAACAATTTCTCATCCATATCAGCGTTGGCGGCATCAACGTGCGCCACCGCTGCGGACGTGTCGCGCATAACAGCAACGCTCATGTCATCAGCACCGCTAATTTGCGTGTTGATATGTGAACGCGCTGTATTTGCCAGGCTGTGATTTATGGGCGCGGACGTGCCATTACGTTTGTTCGCGCCACTCTGATATGCAGCTGGTGCGTTCACAGTAGCGGTGCGTGTGGAAGCGGACTGCGTCAGTGGCGCTGCCAATACGTTTTGTATATTGGTCGAAGCGCTATTCTCCGAGTCGACCACATCCAGGTTGGCAGCCATTTTAACGGCACGTCCACTCACGGCATGTGGCGTGTGCAGAGAGCGTGGACTATTAGCGCGTGCTGCATGCGGTGCGCCGCGCAATTTTTGTGGCGACATTGTCAACGGTTCGGCTTCCTCAATGGAGAATTCACTTTTGTGTGAGCGATTCACAAAGTCATCCATCGTTGAGGTAGCCGCCGATGCAGTTATCGGCGCAGTTGGCGCTGTTGTGGTCGCTGTTGCCGTCATGGCGGACATGTTGTCAGCGCTCTGGTTTTTGTCAGCGCTGTTGTCATGTGGTGTTTGCTTGTGCGGCTGTCGCATGTTGTCTGTGTGTGGCATTGACGCACGTGTCTCGGTGAATATATTGCTCTGTTTTGACATATCTGTGTCAGCTATGTGATATTGATTGTTTGTTGTTGTGCGACTTTGGCCACCACGTTTGCTCGATGATGACACGCTCACCGCCACTACCTTGACTTCGTCGCTAGGATTTGCTTCAACATGCATGTGCACTTGTTCCGTCGCTGTTGGCTTTGATGTCTGTTTACTGTGTGTTTGTGTTATTTCTTTTTTTAGATCAATGTCACGCGCCACTGCATCCACAATGGCGTCATTGTCGTCGTATTCTTCGAGGAACACAATTTTACTGCCTGATGTCACCAACTTTACCACTTGTTTGCCCTCCTCGCTCGCTCGCGTTGTCTTCGCCGTCGTCGTCGCTGTCGCTTCGTTCTGCACATTACGACTCTTATAACCAAGACTACGCGCCGCCGCGCCTCTATTACCCAAATCACTTGACTGCGTGGTGGCATCGCCTGTCGATTGGTAATGATCGGCGCGCGTCACTCGCCTTTCGCCAGCAGCCCCTCTGCCGCTGCTGCTGCTGCTGTCGCTACGTGCCTGCAGTCCGCGCACCACTCGTTCGTTGGCATCGTCGTGCTCACCGCTGTGCAGTTCGCGCTGCGATTCATCACGTTCGAAAAGCAACTTGAGAAACTCATTGCCCGCTATAAGATCGACTGTTGGTGCTGCGCTGGCGGGCCGCGTGTCGATCGTCGGTGCTCGAGCCAACATCTGTGAATTGAAGTAAAGAAATTAAAAATTAATTGGCATCACTTTAGTGTTATGGTATGTCATTTGTTTTCTTGCATTTTTACAATGTTTGTATTTCAACAGAATTACGGCATTTTTGCTGAGTATGTATTGCCGGTGGTTTTGGTGTCAGTCGAGTCATACTCTTTTAGCACCGATCTTGTGAGAAATTCGTTTTAAGCACATGTTTATGATAATTAGATGGCTATAACACTTGTTGCAACGGCAGCGCACATTCATTTTTCTTAGTCAACAAGTATGTAATTGAGCTCCCATTACCCATTTCCATTTACCTGCGTACTACAAGTGTGACAGTCAGACAAGTGTGGAACGCAAGATATTCATATGCGAAACGATTGCAAGGTGGGACTGCGAACAATAATATGTGCGAAATAAATTGTGGTCAATGAGTAAGAAACGTGTCTCATTTATAAAAGTAATTTGAATGGAATAAGAGTGAACATTATTCTACTTTCTAGTTTGTCTGTAAATTTATTTACAGGTCATATTTTAAATAAATAAAAATATAAACAATAGCTTCAATTTAATTATTTAAAAATTTCTATAACATTAAACTTTGACCACTACTATGCCTAAGGTTTAATGCTGGCGAGTAGTAACACGGGTATATGAAGGGAAAATGAAAAGGCGCATCAGGAAGTACTAAAATAAAACTTTAATGGAGTACTTGTAGTATAATTCGATTTACGGTAAAAGTGCGAGTGAAGTAAATTTCAGTTTCGAAAATAAGAGTTTTCACTTACAATCACCTCAAAAACTTGGGTAATATTCTATGAATAAAGATTAGGTGAATTTTTTTTTATAAAATTTAATTTCTGTATTTATTCTTCAAACTTAAATTTATATTCTTCCAAGTTCTTCCCATTCGATAAAACGCAATTTCCGGTGTTCGAAACAACCGGAAAGGTATTTTTACTGTATAACCTTCAAAACCTTCTTCTACTCTGTTTTTATCTTCACAATCTTGTCAGAATGGCGTCAGCGGTCGAAATAGTCAGATGAATACGGTGTTGTGGAACGATATGAACTGAGTTGTTGGCTAAAAAGTAGCGAGAAAAAAATGAGGCAAGACTTGATGCATTATCGTGATGAAGGAACTCAGAGTGGTTCCCTCATGATTCTGACCGTTTCAGACGAATAGCTTGACGCAAACGATGCATAACTCTTAAATACTAATCTTTGTTGACAGTTTGGACCGGTGAGCATCACGACAATCGCCTCGCTTCACTTTTTAATGTTTAACTGGTTCAAAATTTTCATTTTGAAATGCGAGAGGGACACTACTATGGAATATATTTGCATTTCAAAAAACTATTATTTCGTTTTTTTTTTTAATTTTTATTTGGACTATATCAGAAAAGCCTTAAAGAGTTTGCATACCTTAGAGGAATAGCATTTAAATAATTTGCTTTTAATGCATGAAAAAAAGTATTTTAAAATAGTCTTCAGTAAAAGTAAGCCAGCGATGTTCTCAATGATTCCATTGCCTACAATTTTAGGAATACGGGAGTTTTCTCTCTAGCTCTACCAGGAGGAAATCTACCAAGAAGTGGCTGTTTTATCAGAAAGGAGCCACCACTATAAAATAAAAACTTTCAGCACAGCCGCGGACACTTAACGACTTTCACAGGCTATTTCCGTTAAGAAGGCAGAAAAGTACTTTTTCGTAATATATTTTTAGAAAAATCTGAAACGGTGAATATGTGGCTGATACCATGTTAATTTAGGCAAATAATTAAACACAAATCATTAATTAAGTTTTATTAATTCCAATAAGTCATGTCACTGCTGACTTGGGAAATTGCATAAAATACTTCGATCAAATTTTTTAACTGAAAAAAGAAAATCCAACATTGACATCTTCAAGAACATTGACTATGAAAATGGGTCTTCGAAAATTTTCCTTTTATATGCGAAAATTATCAAATATTTTCTCTTTAAAAGTGGTCTAAATTTTTTTTATTTAACTCCATAGTCTATTTTAAATAGTTGTTTATGCCTTTTAAAATAAAAGCTTGGTAGGTTTAATGATTTTTCTGTAATCTCTGAAGCCAATTTGAAACACATAGTTTCAAGAAAAAAGTAAAGTGTGGTGTTTAAGCGTAACCTGCTCAGCGCCAACTACTTTGAAGTAGCATAGCTTCCACAATTTTTAAACCCTCACTATAGTAAATGTAGCTTTCGTATAGCACTGCGAAAAGATGCTAAGCCTCGTGAAATTGCGCTATGAATATTATGGTAAGTTAAATAATAGGTTGTCAAAAATGTTTTGCGGTATTTTCGCTAGTTGGTGCTGAAAGTGCGTAGTACTAGTTTTATTCGTCGCTTCGGGTCATGGTATACCTTTTGGTAAAGCTCATTTCACGCGCTAACACGTGTTTGATTGATTGTCGTTTCTTTTAAGTCGTTCGTGAGTTTTAGCGTCGCAAACATGGAGCAAAATAAAGAGAAAATACGGCATATTTTATAGCACTATACGATAAAGGCAAAAATGCATCTCAAGCCGCCAATAAAATTTGTGCAGTTTATGGTCCCGATACAGTTTCCATTTCCACCGCACAACGATGGTTTCAACGTTTTCGTTCTGGTGTAGTGGTGGTCGAAGATACGCCACCAAATCGCTGAATTGGTCGAAAGAGACCGGCATAGTAGCAGCCGTATCATCGGTCAAGAGCTGGACATGAGTCATCAAAAATTCATTTCAATTTCTATAAAAAAATAATTTCAATAAAAATACCGCAAGACTCTTTTGACAACCCATTATCTACCTAGTTATGTATATTAAATCCAGTGCAGTATGTACTACATAAAACCTGAGCACCTGAATAATCCTAACCACGTTTGATCCAAACAGATTGTAATAGCACGCTTCTTAGACCACCTCTTAGATGTCGTTGATAGCAATACTTGATTTCTTTCATTCAAACAGGGTCGAGAAATCTTAACAATAACAACAATAACTTGCAATTTTCTAAAGAAAAGGTTACTTGTGAAAAAAAGAGTGGGTGAGATCAATTTACAATTCGGATTATTATGATTACTGCTAGCTTTCTGATAATTGACAAGTTATCTAACATTATTCCAACGATTTATCAGCCTCTTTAAAGAAATAGCTTTTATTTTATTTCGAATTTTAGACCTTAATTTCTATAAGTCAACAGCTCAAAGACTAAATACTTTTCGAAACCAAATGCTATGTGCATTTATAAATACTTGTAAAAAACAACAAATAACGTTCTTATATTCTTGTAATATTTTGCTACAGAGTATAACAGTTTTGTTCACCTAACCTTACCTAAATCTCAGCGAGATAGATATAGGGTTATATGTATGTTTATACATATATATTAATGATCGGGATGACAATTTGAAATCCGGGTGGCTGCCTGTCTGCCTCTACTAACTTTTGTTCGTAGTATTCTTCTCATATTCCTATATCACTGCACTATATAACACAATTATTAATTCCATTTCATTCTTTCACTTTCCAGTACACAAATCAGAAAAAAATTAATGTAATGGTATGAAAATAGTTAATAGTTTTAAAATCGGGTCGATATTACTCCAATTCCTATACGTTACATATAATGCTTTTCGTTTTTTAAAAAAATCAAATGCCGAATATGTTCTTTTTGTATGGTAAAAATAACCGGAAATTGCATTCTCTATAGATCCTTTGAATAGACTAAAATATTTATGATTAAACTACTTGATCTCATCAAACTTTATTTTTTAAGTTAAATAATTAAGCTGACATTTGAAATAAAATTGAAACACAGGTGACAAATACCATTCAAACAAGGCGATTTAAACATTCCTTATGAGAACCTTTGTATTTGAAGAAGTCATCAAAATTCTGGATATTAAAATAACTATGAGCAGTAACCAATATCAATGAGAAATTTTTTATGCCAATTATTCTACTTAATGAAGCCATTATTTTATTGCAAAAATATATTAACATTTTTAATGGTACAATAATTTTATTTATTAGAGCTCTTTTATTTAGTTCTTGGCATTTATTTATTTAAAGGTGTGTCTGATTTTGAGTTTAATAATCATTGCTTAGAATAAAATCAAGGGCATTTATTCTTTTAGCGCTTGAATAATTTATAATTTGTTTAATAATCTTAATTCATATTTATTCAGGGGCGTTACTTTAATGGCAGCACAATTTTCAAGAGTGCAACTAAACTAATGTTAAAGAATAAGTGAAGACAACCCAAACGACCGTTTAGCTTAATTCGATTTGTATTACTTTTAACCCATATGTAATATATTTTAGGTCAAATGAGAGTGAAATAAGAGTGAACATGAAAATTATTTTCTTGGACTCTGCTACTAAAGAAAAGTATTCGTGTCATTTTAGCAACTTAATTGGAAAAGGATGGAGTCACAAGCATTACACTTTTAGAGATGAAAAATGCTCTAGGGATCAGCAAAAAATATTACTCATATTCAGTATTAAAATCTATATTTAATATTAATTTAAAAATCTATGCAAAAATTTCATTAATTCTTTACTATCATGCACTTTCCTAAACCCACAGTCATACACCTTTTATGGACAATATCATCTATAGCATTACAGCGTTTATTATCCACATACTTGTACATCACCGTGAAATTAAATATTTTCCAATATTTCCACTCTTCACAAAAATTCGCTCTGCATTTCCGGCATATTTATTGGCACTGAATCAATTATTCTGCTTCTACCATACATGCATACAGATAGTATATAAAAACGAGCGAATACAACGACTTTGTAGCTAAGGAACTTGTTATTCGCAACCACTGCGCCTAACCTTGAGTAATTGACGTCGAACACATTTTACCATATTAATGCAGTCAATTTTCCAGCTAATTTGACTATACATACACACACACACATTTGTACAAGTATGTGTGCTAAAATTAACCTCTGCTAGACAACACCCAAGTGTATGGCTCTAATTCAAGTTGATTGTTGACAAACGGTTCAAGTTACCAAATTACACTGGCACCAGAACAAAAGACTTAAGCAACGAACTTGCTAAACTGTGAACAACTAATGCCATTGACAGATCACTTTAAAACACATAAACTGACTAAAACGCTCCAGCACCAGCAAAATATTGTAGAAAATGTGTTCGCAATTTTTTATTGCGAAAATTTACATGAACAGTGAAAATTGACGGAAAACTAATGTGACCTTAGATGCCGTGCCGCAGCGTGCATATTCTTAGAATGTAAATGTATGAGAACTGCAAATCTGAGCGGGTATATAGTATATTGGCAGCAGTCAATCAATTGCAAGCGATAAGTAACTGGTTTCACAGGAAATCATTTCAACTCTTTTATTTATGAAATGCCAATTAAATTTATGTTTAGTTTAAGTTTTAATTAATAAATATAGTTATCGATTACATAGAGACAATTTCGTTTATAAATTTGCCATAAAAAATGTTAATATTTAAAGTTCAATGATTTTATTGAATTATTTGCTGTTTGTTGTGCGATTTTGCAACTCTCCAGAAGTTGAAAAGTTTTAATTAAAAAAGTATTAAGAGTTTTGACACATTCAATACTTGATCATTTAACTTGTCAAAAGTTATCGGATAAAACCTGAAAAAGTTTAATCGCAAGCTCTAAGAATATGCTCAACTAAGTTAACTTCTGTCGCGTGATCGCCGGTACAAAAGTTTGAAACACTATTCTTTCTGAAATTCCTTCAATGGCTGCAATAGTGTTCTACTTTTTGTTTGATAGCGTGATTCTCAATAGTTCAAATGTAATGAAAAAATCAAAAAATATTTTTTAAGAGGTTAAATTCACTTGTGAATTTTAAAATTTTGCATATATTGAATATATAATAAGTGCAAACTCTCTCCGAAAATTTGAAGTTCATCCAGCAAATAGTTTCGTATTTCGGAAAATTTTTTAGCTCCCAAAACTTTAACCACATTTTTCTTGGACCGCTCTTATCAAATTGGGTGAGATGAATTTCTCCGAAACTGCTAAAACGGTCGACTCGAAATTTTTACACCAAACTTTCTATATATTTTTTTGCTAACGCTCGAAAGAATACAATTTTGATAATAATTTCGATTTTGTAAGCCACTCTGAAGTTTTGTCATAATAATTAATACTACGTGGATATCCGATAATTTTAAACAGAAAAATCTCCTTAATCAATAAAATTCTGAAACTGCGCATTTTTTTTTAATATTTGTTAGATCGAATGCATGTTCGAAGAAATTCACAAAAATACGCGATTTTTCTGCCTTGACAGCCTTTGATTAGCCATGCTTATGTGCCGGTATGCAATATGAAAATGAAGTACTAATATTGAATGAGAAAACAAAGAAACAAATATTCAAAGTATTGACCATTGCTCTTTATAAATATTAACCACCTTTCTGGCAATTTGTAGACACCATGCATTTCTCTTGGCATGCCTTTGAAGCAAACCAATCGGACATCCAATCCGACTTCTCAATCGACTTTTGCGTAGGAATCGAAGTGTTGCCGAGTCAATCTGTTTCCTTTCGACGAAAACGAATGATATTCGGAAGGTTCCAAGTCTGCTGAATAAGGCGAGTGGAGTAGCAGCTCCCAGCCAAGTACATTGATTGTATCCTGAACCTATATTGCTTGTTGTTCATGAGGCATTGTCATATAACAAAATAACTGTGCCGTGTCTTCCCATTCTGATCGTATTTCTATCAATGCATGGTTAAAGTTGATCTTTTGTTGTCTGTAGCAATTAGTATTAATAGCTTCGCCATGATATACCGCACTTTTCTGATCCCGCCAAACACAGATCATTGCCTTCTAAACGAATTGATTTGTTTGTGTAGTCGATGTTGATGTTTGTACCGATTTACCCCATGCATTTTTCGCTTAAGATTCTTAAAATAAATTAATTTTTCATCTATCTGAAATTGTTTGTTGTGCAGCATTTAACATGTATGCTTCTTGAGTCATAGTATCATCTTCATCCAATATTGTTCGCGTTCGGCGTCTTTATTTCTCACATCAAAATCATTACTTCTGAACCGTTGAATGCATCTTTTGCATGCTGCTTCTGATTGAGTATGAAAACAACATATTAATGCATTCCGCGAATCATCACTTTTCGGTACAAAATTTGATATTTTCCACACAATGAAAAAATATCCTGTTATTTGTTCAATGACTGTAAGGTTATTGAATATGTTTGACAGATGTTATGCCAACCAAACAAAAAAAAATTAAGTCACATTCGCAACTTGTGTTCTCCACCAAACCGTGCGATTTAACACCGCTGGGCTATATTTTGAAAGATTTTGTGATGTTGCTTGTCTATAGAGATAAGCTCCACGCAATTAACGTCCTGGAGAAGAATATTCGTTTCGTTATTGCTGACCTGCGATCGAAATTGCTGTAGAAAGTGGTCGAAAAAAGGGACTGTTGGCTGTTATTTATTCAGGGCAATTATCTACAAATTCGATTTAAGTAGTTCTGATTAAACATAAGGAAGTTAAGGCGCAAGTACTTTGTATTGATTGGAAAATGGATTCAATAGCTTAAAATATTCTATATTTTTGGGTATATTTTTACTTTGTTAAATTCAGCTTTTCATAAATCATTCCGAATATGCATACATACATATATCCTTTTATGCAAAGAAACAAATATTTTTCTCAGCAATAAATCTAAAATCGATGAACACACCTTCATTAAATTTTCATTATTTGTAAGAAAAATATTTTTATGTTATTCCACCTCATAAGTAAACATAAACAACAAAAGTCAAACTAAAGAGGTGTTTCAAATGCAGTCATTAAAATTTGTACAGTCATACCTAATAATAACAAAGGTAGCTTTCGTCTCACTTACTAGACATAAAGTATTCGATTTTTCAAAATCAATTTAAATGAGCATTGGAATTAGTAATAATTTTTTAACTAATAATTTTATTTCAATTTGAATATCTGGTCATAATTTAATTATGCATAGCTTCCAAATTGATTACATTTAATTGAAGTTAAGTAATAATTGTATAGCAACAAAAAGCTTAGCCCAACGAATGGCTTCAGTTTGCGGTAGTTTAGGCGATTTGGCGCGGTTTCGTTTGGATAATAAGAACCCGATGGCTCAAGTGTTAAATGAGAAACTATTCGTTACAGTTGACAATTCCGCCGAGCAGGAACGTGCTAAGTGTTTGTGTTGTTATTGTATTTAAGTTTTTTTTTGATGTCGTTTGTGATTTGCCACAGTTCCTTAACATATTTGTGACATGAAGCGTTTTAGATGCTGGCGAACGCGGCACAAAACTTTTATATAGCTACATTTGATATAAATATATACATTTGTATATATATGTATGCATATATGTATGTATAAATAAATGTATGTACATATGTTAGCGTATGTGTTTGCTCGCATTGTATGTGACACCCAAGTGATGAATTGCATAAATTTCTTAAGCCAAAGGTAACCGTATATTTTTGGCATCGTTTTTTTAAGTTTCTTAAGATTTTTCTTTTATTTAAATTTCAATTAAAATATTTTTTTTTCATTTCGAATTTGTTTTTTGTATATCGCCACTAAAGCGGATTACGCAATAAAAGGAATGCTTTTGTTTATATTTCTTTTGTGCAGCCACTTGCTTGTTCTAAATACATGCCATGCACTCACATGCATACGTACACACGTAGATTTATGTGCTTCGTTTTACTCAAATTACTTTTGTTGTTACAGTTGTTGGTTGTTTTGCGTGTAAGTTTGATTTGAAAGCGAGCAATTAAATACCTTTGAGTGATTTCGTGTCAATGTTAAATTCCAATTCACTAAAATAAAAGAATGTAAACGGCTTTTCAATACAGGCGCACAATAACAAAAACAAAAATTTACAGCAACACATCCAAACACACATATATATATGTACATATGTATGTTCATAAGCTCACATATGCATTTGCAAGTCAATGTACGCTTATGCAATTAAATTAGCTGTGTGTGCGTGCCGTGCCATTTTACAGTTCAATTATATGTAGCACTTCTGCTATTTTGTACTTTTATGGCAACGCCACCAATCGCAAGATACACTAACACACATTCATACTTACTACATATTTGTATAAAAATAAATGCACAAATGTATGAATGCTTTTGACTGCACTGTTAACACTCTACGCCTTGGCCACTTTGATACGTACAAGTATAATATTTGTCGTATTATGTACATTAGGGTGGGTGAAAAAAAATTAATATTTTTTTCGCTTCGTACTCTGAAAAACTGTCAACACTCTACGCCTTAGCCACTTTGAAACACATAACATTTTTTGTATCATGCACATTAAGGTGGGTGAAAAAAAAATAATATTTTTTTTCGCTTCGTACTCTGAAAAACTGTTAACACTCTACGCCTAGGCCACTTGGATACCTATAATATTTGTCGATCCATGCACATTAGGGTGGGTGCAAAAAAAATTAATATTTTTTTCGCTTCGTACTCTGAAAAACTGTTAACACTCTACGCCTTGGCTAATTTGATATATATAATATTTGCCGTATCATGTACATTAAGGTGGGTAAAAAAATAAATGTTTTTTTCACTTCGTACTCTGAAAAATTGATTGGTAGACACCTCTAAGAGAGGCTCTCGATGTATGAGTTCTCTATTGTAAGGGAAGGTCACCATCTAACGGTTTTCTATTTTTTTCTTATTATCACCCAGAAAGTTTATATCTCGCTTACAACTATTTGGAATCATATTTCGTTTTGTAGATTTTTTAAGAAAATAAATGCTCTGCAAAATTTTCTGTTTTACAAAAAGCGTAAAAGCTCATTATTTTTTTTTGGCCCACCCTAATGCATACATACATATGTGCAAGTAACCGAATGTAAATGTTTTGTAATTTTACCACACATGTGAAGGTAGCAAAAAAGGTGTGCACACTCCTTGCTGATAAAGCGCGTAATGTTGTTGTTGTTGGCGTTATTATAGTTTGTTTACATACATATTGCTAGGTACTATTAACTTATTAAGCAACTTAGAGCTGAACTTAGGTTTCCTAATAATTTTCTGCATTTGCATATCCTATAGCATAATTAGGTTTATTGTTGTTGTTGTTGCTTTATTTGGCTAGCGCTTTTGTTGCAAGCCATTGTTTTCAACTTAATCTTAAAGCTGTGATCTAGAACTTACGCCCACATAATTGTAACGGCGTTCGCGTGCTGACGAGTGCAGTCAAAATGAACGAGGCAATGAAGATTGATTTCGAAGCAGTGTCTTAAGGAGGGGAATAAATAAGTTATTTGTTTATATTTCAATATTGTAAGACTTAAAAACACGCGAAGTGTAAAATACATAGAAAGGTATGTCGGAACTTGACCTTCTGCGTTAAGTGCTCGAGTATTATTAGCGTACATAAAATTGATTAACTGGTTTCTAAATGGTTAGCTTAGGTTAGATGGCTGATCCTTTAGCATGGCGGAGGGAGCACACTAAAACTGTTATGGTCAGTTCTTAGTGACATTACATGCCATTCCTTGAGCAAAAAGTTTATAAAAGGAGGGACTACAGCAGTGGACTTTATTTCAGTAAAAACAGTTTTGATTCGCAATGCGTTACTCTCCAGCCAATCGACGAAACTACACCAGTTTCTCAATTAAACAAGCAGCACTTGTGGTGCAACCCTGCGCTAACATGTCTTCTGACATCCTTTTTATGTGTTAAAACCGTTGCTGCAACCCTTTATTTTTCTTTTCCTACGACATACTTCAGCAGAAATTGCATCAAAGGAAGATAAGGTTATAACCTTGCATTGAACAACATGTATAACTTTATATAAGTTTATCAAGGATCAAACCGATAAAAGCTGTATAAAACTTGCATACTAAAATATTCAAAACAAGTAAGAAAGGGCTAAGTTTGGGTACAACCGAACGTTTTATACTCTAACAACTTGCAGAAATAAAAGCCAGGGAAATACCTTACGATGTAAAATGTCAACCAGAGAGTCGGTATCTAAGCAATTTTATATATACATACACTATTTATAACTTATACACTGACATATATATTCGGCATTAGTTTTGATTAACTATTATCATGCCACATACTAAATAATGTTAATTAGGTTTCATCAAAGTATCTCACATACAATGACCAATCACATGGAGCAAAATCAGCCGGATGTTCGAAGGTCCTGATAATGGTTATACGGTAACGCTTTAAAAGATATTTATTTTAATTTTAGGTACAGAAACTAGATGTGTGAAATATATGGTATGATATATCATTCACACTTTCGTAGTCAAAAATAGAAAGAGTAAAATTAATTGATAAAATAAATAAAATTAATAAAAGTAAAAATTGGATGAATATTATTTTGAAATGTCGGCTGGAAGAGTGCAAACCGGAATCATATCGAACAACAGTAAAAATGTAAATTAAGAACTCAGCCATCCACTAACATTATCCAATTTCATCTACCTCTCTGTTCATTAAATGATAACTCGAGGCTTTTCTATACTTTCAACTACTGGTTTATTATGAAGGATGTTATCCACTCTTCCGGCTTTTCCAGCCTTCAGCGATTTGAATGTTGAAGATATCTCTTTCAAACTGGGTGGATCACTGCCGATGTTTCTATTATGCTTAGGGTTTTTTATAATTGAGGCCTCATCAGACATTTCATCAAACATAATATTCATATAAAAGATGCTTCCAGATCTCAAATTTCCCATTTTTGTCAGTGACAAGGATGCCTCACCTTTTTTTGTAAGTATACTACTTTTCTCAGCTAGTTTCTCTAAGTCCCTTATAAAATTCTTTCATACCCCCTTTATCAGACATCAGCATTATAATTCTACAAAATTATATTATGGTTTCTGTAATTAGATCTTGTAGTCAAACAAAAGATCGTATTTGCAAAAGCAGGAATGAAAACTAAAATGACTGCTATGTTAGAGATTAAAACGTTATAGCACCTGATAAAATAAATTATTCAGCCATATATTTTAAAACTTTTTCGGTATGTCAGAATTTTTTTCTTAAAATTCTTTGAGTTTATTTCAAATTACCAAGAATTTTTAATGTTTAAAAGGAGTTTATTATTAGAAAAAATTTTAATCAGCCAATAATCAAAACCACAAAAAAGTCCATTGGACAAATTTCCGAAACACGTGCTGGCGGATTCTTTGAACTATAAAGTATTTTGCCAACTTTCAGATCCGCTTCAATTCTCAATTGAACTAATCTAAATATAAAATTCGGAGGAATTTCATTCTAAATCCGCCTTTTGAAACAAAAAATATCAACGACCTCCGCATACCTTGAGGCTGAATCTAGATAACACAGTACTATTTTGCATGCGCACAATCCTTTGATTCTATGATACTTTCATCGATCAACTAAACAATGGCTTTTATTTTAATGGAGAAAGACAATAAATCCAAAAGCAAGCGTATTTTTAGCAACAAGCAGAGCTTTGCAGGAAGTGTCATTAACACTTCTGATTCGAAAAGCTTCTGTTCTACTTCACTTTGTTATAAAAATTCAAACGAGCAGTATTTTAACAATAATTTATGAGTTTAATTGTTGGAACTTTGTTTTGTAAACTATGCGACAATTTTCACGGTTGTCAACTTAGCGGAAGTAGCGACACCCAACAGCAGTGACACTGCTAATGATCCCACACATGCTTAAGTATAAGTGTATCTGAATAATAGCGGTGAATATACACCGAACAATTGCAAGTAATTCTTCTAATAATGCAAAGCAATTTCTCGCAAAAAAATACAAATACTTCAAATCAAAGTGATTAATTGATGGCGTAATTGTATGGGTAGATGTCAAATCATAATTGTAACACGCTCAATCAACCGATGATGACGACCAAACGTTTCGTGTCAACTTGAGCGCACATGCCACTCATGACAAAGCCAACAAAATATCAGAAGAAAGAAAAAATGACAAACACAAACGGAGCATGTAAATTGTCACCAGGCAAGAAGAATGGACCGCACACACCTCTCCATATTTGGACAAGTCGCCATGCGTGTGGCCATGTGTGTGGGTATGTTAGTGTTAATAGCCTGCAGCGAAAATAAAAAGGTCTCACAGTTTGATTAGCATAAATGTATGCATGTATTTCGCACATTTCGTGACAGGCTTTTTTGTTGCAGTTGGCGCGCTGGCAGACTGGTCTCGCTCCCAAATGGGCTAGTTCAATGCTGTTTAATTAATCAATATTGCAGCGTACAATGAATGATTAATAAAATTATTAAAATTACAAGAATTGAAAGTAGATTTAGTACGCTCATAGCACTGTCAGCGTAGGTGTTGACTAATCTGCTCACAATATCCGCATTGAGTACAGTTTTTTTCGTTTTTTTTGTACAGATGCAGTTATTATAACGATTGCTTATATTTGAAAGACGTATTTTCAAAACTTTTGAAGAATATGCATCTCGGTAAAAAATTTAGCCGTGACTCAAAGCAAATTTTACCGAATTTAGATATTTTTGCGAATTTTGTACTTCAGGCACGAGGGAAAAAAATTTTACTCTGAACAAGCTATATTAAGCTTCCCACGAAGTGACTAATAGTCAAAAGGAAGCGTCGGATTCTATATAAAAAAATATATAAATGCTCAGCATGACGAACTCACTCGATTTAGCCATATCCGTCTGTCTGTCCGTCTGGTAGCATATTTACGAACTAGTCCCTTCAGTTCCTTTGAAGAGTAGTATATCTTTGGTGCAGTCGAAGTAAACATAATGGGTTGTCAAAAAAGTCTTGCGGTATTTTTATTGAATTTTTTTTTTTTTTTTATTGAAATTTAAATGAATTTTTGATGACTTATGCCCAGCTCTTGACCGATGCTACGGCTGCTACTATGCCGGTCTCTTTCGACCAATTCAGCGATTCTCGACGACAGGCCTTCCGGAGCGTGGCGGATCTTCGACCACCTCTACACCAGAACGAAAACGTTGAAACCATCGTTGTGCGGTGGAAATGGAAACTGTATCGGGTCCATAAACTGCACAAATTTTATTGGCGGCTTGAGATGCATTTTTGCCTTTATCGTAGTAGTACTGTAAAATATGCCGTATTTCTCTTTATTTTGCTCCATGTTTGCGACGCTAAAACTCACGAACGACTTAAAAGAAACGACAATCAATCAAACACGTGTTAGTGCGTGAAATGAGCTTTCCAAAAAGGTATACCATGACCCGAAGCGACGAATAAAACTAGAACTCCGCGCAATATTTTATTGGTTAAATGTTCTTAACTGCGTTAGGACGATCATACAGAGCGAAACTACAGTGGGCGCCGAAATGTTTTTAATACAACCAATTACCATAAAACATACTTGACCTAGTAAAAAGTTAGGTGACCAACTGGTTAAAATTAACGGCAAAAAAATCTATAAGAAATTATTTTGATAAAGAACTTTCGCAGGTATACGTTTTAGGAGAGATGCCACCTTTTGGCAATATAAATTTAAAAAATTGTAAGTGATAAAAATCACCGAAATATGGAAATCAGTCTAAAACAGCTCTGTTAAAAAATATTTTTGCAGAGAGTTGCCACCTGTTAAAAACTTAACTTAAAATCATTTAAAAATAAATATTCACAGTAAAGTGGAAATAAAATTTAATGGCAAATATATTTGAGAAAGGTTGTCTCTGTTATACATTTTAGAAGAAATGCCACCTTTTTTAATATAAAATTAAAAATTGTAAGTGATAAAAATGACCAAAATATGGAAATCAATCTACAGAAGCTCTGTTGAAAACATACTAGCAAAGGGTTGCCACGTGTTAAAAATATTTAATTTAAAATCAATTAAAAATAAACAGACGCTGTAATATTTAAATAAAATTGAATTGGTTTAATTAAAATATATTTAAGAAAAGTTGTCTCTGTTTGAGATATATAATTCAATAAAATTGATAAGAAAAATGATAATGACATTTAAAAATAGGCACGATTGATAAATATTCGATGTATATTATATATGATCAGTCTTTATGTACCGCAATGTAAACCAATAAAAAATTCTATAGAATTTCAATTTTACTATTTGTCTTTTTAGTAGTTGTAAATAGGTACACATACATATGCTACACCTAGTGTTTTTCTCACACTTTCACCACTAAGTACCTCAAACTATCTCGACCTCAAAAAAATTTTTCGAAAATCTGATAATTTTAGCGCAAGAACTACTTCGATATCTACAGCGTAGCCTCGCACGAGCTTACTCAATATAAAAAATCTGTTTCTTAGTCATGCTTGGGCTGTAAATCTAGTGCAGACACCCACCTATCTTGACACCTCATAAATGCCAATCAAGTCATTATCGCCATTTTTTTCCACAACTTCTTACCATACACATACATATGTACATACAGTTTATTATTCCCACCTTTACTCTGTGCTGTTTTGTAAAGCTTTTGCGATAAATGTATTTTTATTTCGATTTTTGCTTTTACATATTCCATAAGTGTTGCCTTTTTACACTTATTTCCATACATTAATAGACAATTTCAATTTCTTTTCGCTGCGGCGATAATGATCGGCCGCACGTTGTTCACTTACCGATTTCAAGTGCAAGGAGTTAAGGTGCCGCTTTCAAGTGCCACTTTTTCATACAAGCACATAAACATGTACTTATATAGCTATATGCACATATAGATGTACATATTTAGGTGTCGGAATATATCAATATACAGTGAAATTATAGCAGAATTAAGTAGCAGCGTGGCAAACAAATAATTTTTAATTAGCCGCAATCAGCGACAGACTGTGAAGTGGAGTTGGGCGCGAGAGTATTCATGTTTATATGTGTATATATATACATATAGCTGTTTCTATTCTTACCAAACTAGTTTTCAGTTCAAATCAGTTCAGTGCAGAACGCCAACCGCCCGCGCAGCATCTTAATATAATTATAACAAGTAAGGAAGGGCTAAGTTTTGATGCAACTGAACAATTTATACTCTCGAGATTTTAGGTGAATAAATGCGGTGAAATTTTCGAGTGTTACAAAAGTTTATATTAACAAGGAAAAACGTTAACTTTGTTGCCAACGAAGCTATAATATCCTGCACAAATAAAAAAAATGTTTATTCAAGAATTTATTGTGATCGCTCAGTTTGTATGGCAGCTATATGGTATAGTGGTTCTATTTAATTAAATTTTTCAGAGATTGCACTATTGTCGTGTACAATACCATGCTAAATGTAGAAGCGAAGATTTCTCCTCAAATAAAAAATATTTCCTTACAAGTACTCGATTTAGATAATCAGTTTGTATGGTAGCTATGTATATACTATAGTGGTCCAATATCGGTTGTACCTGAAAAAGCATCAATTCCTAGGAAGAAAAGTATGTGTGCAAAATGTTAAATCAATAAAGGTCTAAAAATAAAGAGGTATATCGGGGCTACCGGTAGTCTTGACCTGATTTTATCAATTTTTGGTTTAACGACTTAATATTTCCAGTAAAAGATGCTCTCTTTATTAAGACACCTCACATATTGACCGAAACATATGCAACATTTTTTTAGATATATAGTATAAGGGAGTTATAAATCCGATTTTATCCATTTTGATACAAGGAAACATTGTTATCAGCTGCTCAGTTACTTTCATTAAGATTCATCACATAGTATTTATAAATATTATATAAAATAGTTTGAAAAGGCTTAAATTAGATATAAGAGAGCTAAGGCAAGTATTATCAAGAAAATATTTTCTCTCAATTTTATTAATATATTTTATAAAGCACTGGGATCCTATATTCGACATACATAAGTTGGCTTGGGAATTTTTGTCCGATTTTGACATTTTTTTAGCGTGAGAAGGCATACACTAAAGCCGTTCTTTGTGCAAAATCTTAGCGAGCCTAGAAAAAGAAGAGCAATAAATTTGTTTTGATGTGAACGAGCGAAAAATGTACTTGGAGGCTATACGCATATATACCCCTGTATCTTCATTGCGCTTTTGGAACTACGTCACTGTTGGCAACGATAAAATAGAAAAATGTCAAGGGCTTTGTATATATCAAAACTGGCATAAATTTCACCAATAATTTAAGCAAGAATACCAAGCGCAGGATAACTCTTACCAACAAGTGCTACTTTGAGATCGAAAGGCATTGGAAGATCGCTCTCTCGACGAACAAAAATTATGCACTATAAGTCTCACATCATTCTCGTCCTATTACAAAGCGCAGCAACGTTCGCGTGAGCATGAATGAATATCAGAGAATATGGAAACACGAACTGTTTCAGCTCTACGGTGACATGGATATAGTTAAGAGCATAAAAATCCAACGCATGCGCTGGTTAGGCCATGTCGTTCGCATGGAAGATGATGCTCCAGCGAAAAGTTTCCTCGATTCGAAAGCCATGGGTGGACACCGCAAGTAAGTGCGCACACGCATCTAATAGAAGCACAAAGTGTATAGCGACCAGTATGCACTTCGGTTGTACAGCTGGTGTGATAGCGCATATGAAGGACTCAACTGGCGAAGTTTTGTGCTCTTCGCCCAGCCAAAAATATTAAATTATTATTATTTTTTTTTAATTTGGTTCAAATTAGTGAAACAGTTGCTGAGCAATAGGATTTAAGCTGACTGTCCATTTTTACACCGATTAAAAGCGCTGCCGTACTATCTTCAATGTGAAATTTAATGATCTTGACTTTTTAACGAGTTAAAGCACTTTTAGCAGTTTTCAACATAACTTTTGTTTAGGCGCACAAAACTACAATACTCAGTGCAACGTGTAGCAATTGTATAAAAATATGTATATGTTTATTAGCTTATACTTGTATGTATGTGAACACATTTGCATGCGATAGCTGTTATATAATTCACTGCCCCACCAACTCCTGCTGTTCAGTAATGACTGCAAGCTGTCGATTACCCGATGATACAACCACTTCTACATAAATAACTGTATTTCAACTATATATACACATATACATATGTACATACATATATGCGTTAGTTAAATCACACACATGGTCACTAATACAACCAAACTTAGGTTCACATTTGATTGCTGGTTGACAATTTGACAAGCAGCTTTCAATTCGCCGCGATTCGCAATTAAATTTGTCAGAATGGCTTAATAAACATTTCGGAAGTTCTGAAGCGATTTGCCAAGTGTCATGTTCTGGTTATTTCCATTTGTATTTCACATTCTTTTTTTTTTTGCAATTTTTCATGCAAATCACTTATTAGCATTTTTGGTGTCTTACAAGTCAATCGCTGCAACAGTGCAAGAAATACTAATAACTCTAAGCGCTTTATGCATGAGCTCATGCGGTGTTCCATGCCGATTATGGCGCTCTTATCCTGTTAAATATCTGCAGTTGGTTTTTGTATGACGCTGTAATCGCCTAAGCAATTTTAGTTGACTTCAAATGTATGAAAAGTCAAACTGGCGCCAATTCGAATCATAAAGGCAGCTTAATAATTGGTTATGCAACAACATGATTCAATTATCAAACGTTATGTAATAAAGCAATTGTTTGTCCTCCTTCATGCAAATTTTGAGTTCTTAGTGCAGAAGTTGTGTTCTCTTTTGGCTATTTTATCACAATTAAGTATTAAAACTTCAAACAACTGACTACAAAAGAGAATTATTTGATATCGCTAACTGATATATTGGAACTAGCTACGAAAACATAGAAATAAAGAAAGATTAGAGAAATATTAAGAATTTGAAATTATTGGACGCATTTTCGAGTTTGTGGACTATCTTACCATAAGCTAAGGTAAGCTTTCTTACTAATTTTCATTCATCTTTTAACCTATATTTTTAGATATGTATATTAATGTAAATTCAATTGAGTTGGATTGAGTCTAGGGGAAAATATGAACTGAAGTCCTCAGTTTTTGATGCAGGAATCAGCATGTTCAGCATATAGAGACAACATATGAAGCGATTCCGTTCATATTTGCTACATATCGCGTTGTCTTGCGCTGAAAACTTCACCTCATTGGTGACTGACATGACCCAGATAAAGTAAACCAGAAAGATTAAAGCAACATTTTGGAACAGACTGAATTAAGAGCCTATTGTATCATCCTCTTCATCATAAAATTCAAAAGGTCCAGCGTGATTAATTAAAAAATTAACTTTTAATGGTTTTGAACATCAAAGGTTTATCAAGGGTGGGTGTAATTGTATATACAGAATCACAAATTTTTAAAGTATATCTGAAATCAACCAGCTCAGAGTGGGTAAAACCATGTGTAATGAATTGTAGCAAGATATCTCAAATATAATTCGAAACATCACATCATAGATGAAAAACATACGATGAAACGTTCGAAGTTAAGGCGAATCTCCAACATTAAGTTTATTGATATGGAATATCTTCCCCTGCATCCGGTGTTCCAATGTACATATAATAACTAAACTGTGTATTTTGGTGAAAAATTCAAAAATTAAAAAAAAGCCGCAAAAGGCGTTTCTGAGTACTTGTAAGTACAAGGCCAAAGTTTAAATGCGTTGTAGAGGACCTCCCGGAGATTAGCTGCAATTCCTATCCAAATATATATTTTTGGTAAAACTAAGCCTCAAAATACAGCTACAAATTTTTGAGTTAATAAATTTAAAAGTTTCCTCACAAAAAATTCTGGAAAAATTGTATTTTTTGGGCCATCTAACCGTATATAACCCCATAAGACGAAGCCACTTCAAATTTTTGTATTTAGACCTTCAAAACATATACAATTTTGTGTGAGGCAAGCTTTGATATTTCGAGTATAAAAATATAAAAAGAATTATCATCTGTTAATGCAAGACTGTCTTATTATTATTAAAAACAAGAGTTAATACCAAAAACTTTATATTAATTGCATATAAATCATATAAGTACTTAAGTCGAAGCATCTACAAGAAGCTGTTTAATTATATATAAGAAGTTAAGCAAGATACCTGACATTCTAAGCCATCAATCTGACTTGTTGAATATATTTTTCATGAACATTTTGGTACCTGAAATCTGTGTGCGATTGTGCTGATTCGCCAAATGAAAGAAAACGATTGCAAATTTGCATGACTTGGGCTTTGAGTTGCCTAAGCTTCCACCCTGCTATCGGACTATCTGAATCTGGCTCCAAATAATAGTTTCCTTTTCTTAGATTTCAAGAGAATTGTTTAAGAAAAGAGAATGAATGAGATGCATCTTTTGAGCAAAGAGACCAATCTTTCTACAAAAGTTTTTTGGGAAAGTGAGAAGATCGCTATAATCGTATCTCATTCCATAATAACTATAATAACAAGCAAGAAAAAACATTAACTTTGATAACACCGAAGCTGTACTACCCTTCACAAATACATAAGATTCCATTCGAGCACTTGATTTTAACCAATACGTGTGTATAGCAGCTAAATGCAAAAGTGTTCCGATCTAAACAGTTTCTGCGGAAGTTGTATCGCTGCTTTGGACAATAATAATTAAAAAAGTATCCCAGACATAGACTTAATTCCGATCTCTCAGTTTGTGTAGCAGCAATATGTGTCATTCCCATAACTGAGCAGCTACTTGAGTCGAAAAGGGCATGTGGCACATTTCTGATCGATATCCCAAAAAGGCAGACGCATGTGTCTAAATGGACACTTTATATTATTTTATAGGATCTTCGACGTTTACTTTTGGCTATTACTAACTTGGTGGCAAATTTAATATACCCTTTTCAGGATATAAAAAGTTTCCATACAAAAACTTAATTTTGATCGCTCTGCTTGTATGATATAGTGGAAACATATCGGATGTTCCAACAAATGTGCAGTTTCTAGGAAGATCACGGAGGGGCATGTCTATATCTACTCATCTTATCATGCAGCTCATTTATAGGTTCAGGATATAGTAAGTAATAAAAGCTTTTGCCATGAACTTTTCATCAGAATTATACGAAGTTTTCAGCTTGCCAATTATAAGGTTCTACTTCATACAATCCGCTACCGGTTACATAACTCAAAAATTCAAAGTTTTCACATATGTCAAAAAACGTTGAATTGTTTTTAAATAATATTACGTGTTGCTGAGTTCATGCTTTATTTACTATACCACTAATTTATTGTTGGTTTATGGGTATTATTATTATTATAATTTTTTTTTAATTGTATAAACAGTCACATCTGTTTATATTGCTTACGTATTTGGAATTCGATTTCAGATTTATTGTGCTTCAATATTTCGAAGAACGAAAATATTTCAAAACACTTGCGAACATCACTCAATTCACATTTGTCCAATATCCAACTGTGTTGTGTGATTTATGACAATAATATGCAAAATTGTGGATAATCAATTAGTTAATTAAATAATTTGATTGATTAATTAACTAATTGATTATCAATAATATGCAAAATTGTGGATAATCAATTAGTTAATTAATCAATCAAATTATTTATGACGAATCCGTTTTCGGAAATTAACATTGTGTCAACTGCAAACAGTGCTAACGCTGCCTATGAATAACTGGTAGTTGATTAAGAAATTAATTAATTTTTAAAATACTTAGCGGCTGTTAATTACAATTTGAACTTTAGCCTTGTTAAAGCAATTGACTTCGTTTGCATGCCGCATAGCAGATTTTCTCATACAACTTCTTGTGCTGAGTTGAGTGTGGTTGAGTTTAGTTGAGAGTTGGGCAAAGCATAATTAGTGCTTGAAATTAAGCAGGAAGTTTATTATTATTAGTTACTTGCTGTGCAGAAAAAATACTAACGTGCTTGTAGTACAGCGCTGAAAATCCAAAAATCCATAAAGTTTTGCGCAAGCCTTTTCACAGCGCTGCCTTAATGAGTTAGTTGTAGCACAACACAATTAATGGACCGAGCAAGTGCTTTCAACATTAAACACTTGTATTCTCTGTATTCTTGTTGTTCTATGCTTTTCTATGTGTGGCTGATTTATGTTATTTATCTGAGGCACCGAGTATATGGGCATTTACTCCTTTTTTATTGCTGTTCTGTGAAATACATGACATGTGCAAGACAGTCGAACGAGAAATTGTAGTCGCCACAATACAATTGCTTCTGCTGTGTACTGAGCAAACTTGTTCCCCACCCTAATGAGCTGGTTATTGCTATTGCAGTTCGTTGCTTAAGTCTTTTGTGTTCGCTTTTACTCAATTAATAGTTGAACATGAAAATTGAAATTAAAATTGTGCACAACATGAAGAAATAGAACAATAAAACGTAATATATATGTTTGTGCATGGGAATTGTGCTGCCGGCGTTTTTATTTCTTTCTCATAATGCATGATATCTGGTTTGTTATAGGCGAGTAAAATCATGACTATCTTATATAAGCGGGAAAATTTAACAAAGGTGATTTTAAACGGCCTGAAATTTATTACTACATTATATGTATTTAAAATTATGAAAAAATTTGAACGTATGTTTGTCACAAATGGGGAGGAAAAATCATACATAAATTAAAAAAAAAGAGACTTTTGCTGCAGCGAAGCTATAATATACTCCACAGTGGCATTTTTTGTAGCATAGAAGGACATAAAAAGGGCTTTACCCTAATTTTGAGCGATAACTTTAAGCTGTGGCGGTTCGATCTGAACAACATGTTCAGAAATTGTAGCAATTTCTTCGGTAATATATTATGCCGAATTCCGTGAAGACACCTAGTCAAATAAAAAAGTTTTCCATAACGACTTCAGTTTGATCGATCGATATAAGACAGCTATGTGCAATAGTGGTCCAATATCGGCAGTTCCGATAAATAAGCAACTTTTTAGTAAGAAAAAAATGCGTTTAAAATTTCAGATCGATGTTTCAAAAACTGAGATACTAGTTTGCGTAAATACAAATGGACAGACAAACAGACAAAGCCAAAACAACTCATTATATATGCTTAATAGGAAATCCGACGCTTCCTTCTGAGTGTTACAAACCCCGAGCAAACTCAATTAACCATGTTAAGGGTACAAAAATATTGCAACAACAAGCAAGGAAGGTATAAGTTCGGTTGTAAAGGAAAATTTTGTATAACAGCTAAGAAAAAGTCTGAGCTGATTGCAATTTCTTTTCGTACTTAACAAATATATGCTCGAAATCATATTTCTACTCTATTATATGAAGAAAACTTACACACAAGCCGCCATATTTAGCACAGAGTCCTCTACAATAACGAAAATCGCTTGACTTCATCCGTCCTAGCTATTGTTAACCCAAGATCCTACTTTCATTTAATTTTGCTAAGAAATCTTACATATTGACTGAAATATATACATATGTATATAGAGTATAAAGTCAAGCGGAAGTTCAAAAACTGTTTTTATTACTTATATGGGGGATAGGAAATTATTTAACCGATTTTAACATATCTTTGCATTGTGACAATTTACAACTAGAAAAAAATGCTCTCTGAATTTCATTAAGAAAATTAAGAAACCTCACCGATTGACTAATATAAGTGGTGTAAAGTCAAGCGGCATAAAATATTCCAAAAATAAATTTGAAGAGTGCTAACCAGTTGACACTCCTTGGACGAATAAAAAATCGGGATCCATTCTATTGGTAAACCCGACTGTTGAAAAATCCATAGTAGCAATCTATAGTAGATATATGTATGTAGGTCATAGGAAGTATTGGACCAACTTCATGTCTGTCATAGTTTACAATATTTTCAATGAAAAAGTCAGCCATGGACCCAACCGCACGAGAGGGTATGTGCCAGATCAAGTCTACAACACAGATCTGATAACTTTAGACAACCAAGTGAAACAACGGAAACAGAAATAAAGCACCTGACCAAATTTTATGATAGATTCAAAACGTTTTCCTAGCAGTTAATATCACCGGTCAACAAAAACATTATTTATTTTGGGTTTCTGACTTAAGCTCAAACTTAAGTCTCCGTTAAAGTTTGGTTTTGCCTGAACACAAAAGAAATATAAAAATCAACAAAAGCAAACTTAAATAAAAAAATTCCATTATATTTGGTATAGGAAAAACTGAAATTTAACAGTCAGAAGTCAGACCCAAAAATCATATCAACAGGTGTATCCAATTACAGGAGTTTTCCATCTAGCTTTACCGAGAACAACAGTCTCAGAGTGATCTATCGCCATCTTAAGAGATCAGCCGTTTAACCTAACTTAACCAGCCATAAACCCTAAGGTGCAAATATTCAGTGACTAGGGGCTTGAAAAGTTATAGTCTCATTTCAAACCGATAACTTCATAGGTGCTACATTTAAATACATAGAATCTGATGGAAATCAAAATTGAGTTATATGGACATAGGCGTAGTTATAGTCCAATCTCACCAATTTTAAAACTATAACCTATGTCAAGATAATAACCATACAATAAGCTGAAATTGGTCAAGTAATAGCACTGATTCTTATGAAGTTCTTAAGCACCATGTTGGCTGTAAGACCCGTAAGAAGCCGTACCTATCTTAGTTATGGCGCTTTAAAATGATTTACACAACGGTATTTTTTGGACAAGAAAACAGTTCGATTCAATATGCAATATGAACTTCCTTAGAGTTGTAAACAGCTTATTATGATATCTCAATTTTTACGCAGTCGGACAGATGCACGGACGGGCAGACAAACATTTGGAAATCAACTCGTCTCGTCCTCCTTATCATTTACATATGCAGAACTCTATATAAATGTATTCATACATAGTCTTACATATATGTAGTACATACTTGTATGTACATATATGAGAAGTTATATGTATTACAAACAACCGTAAGGTGTTATGCAACATATTGCGCCTGTACAATGGTAACAAAACAAAAATTACCCTGTGAGTTTTGGCAACGTGTAGCAAATTTTGATAGAAAATAATGTAATAACCACCAAAGGAAAAAGTTAATGCATCACCAGCGCACATGCATATATCCATCTATGCCAGAAAAAGGCAATTCCATGAAATGTGCACCCAGTGTAAATGTAAGTAGTGGCAAAGCCCATTAGGTCGTCGAAAGCGTCGTCATGACAGCCAGCCGAACAGAAAGCTATCAGCAAGTCGCAACTGTTAGACGCTTAGTGTTGACGCTTTGAATGTGGCCTGTCACTAAAAATAGAATCTGCCATGCTGCCAAGTTGCCAACGGCGCACAAACCAACACTCTTAAACACACATACACACACACGCAAAAACACATAGATACCGCAATTGTCGTCACCGCTTTGTAAATGGTTTATAGTTGGCGGCTAAATGGCTGAAGTGGTGAATAGCACGTCGGTGCGCCACATGGGAGCAGTCACTTTGTGCGCCGCATAAGCCGCCTGTTGGCCGTCACGCTCCCCTTGTCATGATCGTTCGTTTGTGGGTGAGCTTTGTTGGGCGATTTTGATAGCGGCGCTGCGCTTACATTCATTTACTGTCCACTTTGGACTTTAATTGTGCGCGCACTACATTCACTTGCAAACTTTATGTATGTATGTATGTATGATTGTATCTAAGCATTGGCGGTTGAAGCTGAGAGTTGCCAATTATCGAATTAGAGACAGCTTTTTTATGTGTCGGTGACGTTTAAAGTTTCAAAATTTTATGAAAAAGTGGCAGTTATTGTAGGTAGTAACAGGCGCCTGAACTGAATGGATATGTATGTATGTAGAGGATATACGTATATTTTTCAGGGTGGTCGAGCCTCAATGAGTGAATGACAAACCTTCGAGTGACTTAGATAAGCTTCTCACTAAGTCTATTAGCACTTCGAAATTGACTTAAAACTGAACTGAACATTTCTCAGTCGGTCGGTTTGAGGATCAAAATCAAGTTCTTGTATAGAAACTTTTCTATTTAACGATATCTTCACCATATAGGTACCGCATAAATTATTTTCCAGAACAATGCGACAGTCTTGAAATCGTTCACATTGTGCAACTATGGAATATAGCAGCTATAAAAACTGTCCGATCAAAATCAAGTTAATCATATTTTTTCCATTTTGAATAACCTTTATTCGACTTGAAGATTGTTTATATCAAACAACATGGCTAAAATGAACTGGCAAAATGTTTCACTTTGGACGCATACCCTTGTCCAGATAAGTTTTCAAATTTTGTTATGAATATAGTTGCTATAAGGAATGATTCTTGTTTTTCATTCAAATTATTGTGCATATATGCTCGATGCTCCAGCAAAAAGATACTACTATTCAAGTCCTATGGGTGGACAACGGAAACAAGGCAACCTCGTATTCAATAAATGGACCAGGTGCCTGCACTGAAGATATACAACTGCCTTGACTTGACAAAAGGTAGAGGCAATTGGCGAAGTCTTGTGTTCTCGTTCCAAATCGACCCACGGTTGTGGTGTCCAAGAAGAAGAGGAAGTAAAACATATTTCTGACATATAAAAATGTAAAAACATGTTGCAGTTCAGTTTTAAAAATTTCAATTAATATTACAAATTCTTCCATATTTCATTATACATTTCTGAGTAGGTAAATTTCAATAAAAGTATATATATAAAATTACCACATTTTCCCATAAATAAATATATACATATATAGCATATAAACATATATGTATATATATTAATTCTAATACACGTGCAACTTGGCAATCCTTTTATTGTGACATAATAACACATTTGCCTACTTTAATAGCACCCTCACAGCATCAAACAAAGCAAGCAAGCATTGCACGAAAACAGACCAAAAATTGCGTTTACATACATTACATATAGTACAATAAATAAATTAAAACCCTTTCACCTCAAAACTAAAATCAACTAAAACATACATACATATATTATCACAGTTTTTCCATATTACAAACAACATTGCTGTCATTAACACTTCTAATTTATACCAGCTTCATAAGGCAGCCTTACAAATGTATTTAATTTCTATAACTATTTTCAAAATAAGTATGTTTTAAAATTTAATGTGGAAAACAAATAAAACAATATCTACACCTAAATCTATATCTATACCCACAAATATAATCTCAGGCCTTTCGTGCCTATTTCCAATTCAAGTACATACTAAAATTTCGATGATAGAAAAGTTGTATACTATCGGTCGTATGAAGCAATAATTGTTTTTGAGAAATGTCATTAAAACCACCAACCAAATCACCTCCTGGACCCATCGCTAAGGAATCGAGCTGTTAACCCTATTTGTGCGAGTTTATTTGATAAACTTAATCAAACGCTTTGAACATATCAAATGGACCCCCAGTGACTTAGTCAGAATCTAAATGTAACAAGTCGGTACACTGCAATTGAACATGAAGCCTTCTCTTTAAGAGAAAAGCCGCCGAGAATAACATGCAAACACGAACACTTACACATAAATACGAATTAAAGACGTTGGAGTTGGAGGACTGGCGGTAATAATACCGTAATTTCGGGATTGTTTTATTCAAATACTTTAATTTTATAAAACGATATACTAACATGCAACAGCTTCTTTGTAGAATATGGTCGGACGAAAGCATGCCCAACGAAATTTAAGTGTGCTTTGCCCAAACCACAAAAAGAGAGAACCAACAATATGCGCAAACTACCATGGGATAAGCCTCCTCAACATCTCATGTAAGGTTCTATCGTTGGTATTATGTGAAAGATTAAAGCTCACCGTCAACAAACTGATTGGCAACGATGTTTCTGAAAATGCGAGTCCCTTTCGTACGACTTCTTCAATATACTCTTGGACTAAGTAATTCGAGCAGCAGAGCTAAATAAAGAAGATATCATCTTCAATAAAAGTGTACAACTGCTAGCATACGCAGATGATATTGTTATCATTGACCTCAACAACCGCGGTGTTAGTTCTGCTTTCTCCAGGTTGGACAAAGAAGCGAAGCAAATGGGTTTGCAAATGAACGAGGGCAAGAAGAAATAACTCCCATCATCAAACAAAACGTCTTCGCATTCGCGACTTGACTCTCAGTCGTAACTTCGAAATCGTAGATATTCGTCTATCTTGGAACCAGTATTAACAGCGGCAACAATGTCAGCCTTGAAATCCAACGCAGAATAACTCTTGCCAACAGGTGCTACTGCGGACTGAGTGGGCAATTGAGTAGCAAAGTCGTCCCACGACGAACAAAAAACAAATTCTAAACTTCACTTATCATCCCCGTCCTGTTATATGGTGCAGAGGAATGGACGATGACAACGACTGATGAGTTGACGTTACAAGTTTTCGAAAGAAAGGTTTTGCGGACGATTTATAGTCCCTTGTACATTGCCAACGGCGAATGCCGCAGTCGATGGAAGGATGCCATATACGAGAAATAGAACGACATTGAAGTAGTTCAAGGAATTAAGAGACAGCGGCTACGCTGGGTATGTCATGTCGTCCCAATGCATGATAATACTCCAGCTCTGAGAATATTCGACGCAGTAACCGCCGGGAGAACTTGATTTCGATCGTTCAGTTTGAAAAAAAAGCCAGCACTGGAGCACTGCATCCTCGTATATCGTCGAAGCATTTTGAGCTTATCTCAAACTTTTCCAGGCACGCCAAAACTGTGCTACAGGCTGGCAAAAAACCGGACAGTAGAGGAGCAAGTGACATCAGAAGATCACTCCACGTTGCCTTCTTATATACAGCTCTGTCAAAAAGGGTTCCACCAATTATTTTGTCACACCGCATGTGAACCTATTGGACAGTATCCAGTCTGAATAAAATTCTATTAAATAAAAAGTTTTTCTTAATCTATGGTCCTGACCAAACACTTATATAAAAGTTTGTCAACAAAAGTGGGGCTAAATAATACAGCTTCTCCAGAGCTTCATTTTATTAGAAAGACTTTTGAAAAATTAAAGCATTCAGAAGTATTTTTTGTAGGATCATCTTTCAACTTTCGAATTATATTCTTTCAATAATAAATAATTTGGAAATTAAATTTTCTAAGCGCTTACGATATCTTGTTTCCCTCATACATACATATGTACGGCAACGTACGGGATTATCATCAGTACTACTTTGTAAGCATATACAAGTAGATATATATTTCCTTTGCTGTAATACTTCGCTTAATCTTTTGTTTGTAATTTAGTTAGAATTGTTTTTGTTTTTTATTTTCCATTTATTTGCGACCAGTTCGAATGGTTTTCTTTGCATCAAGCTGGTCACTCCTGCTGCCACCTTTGGCCGGCGCTCATACAATACGCCATAGAATGAATGGCTAAAAGCTTGAGTAGCGCACAATAATAATTCACAAATTATAGTACAGCGGCAATACAATGACTTTCCTATAATTGTGCGCGATTGCAGCGCCAACGCGACGCGTCGGTGCAGTTGTCTCGAACACTCGCCATGCGCATGAATATACATATGTATCTGCATGTTTGTATGTATATGTGAGCTGCTGCTGCTGCAATGTGTTGGCAGAGGTTGCGCATGCGCACAATCGCGTGCAATTATTTATACCTAATGAGCGTTCAAATAGCAACCGAAACCGATACCATTGCAGTAACATTACAAATACACTTTCATACATATATACTATGAAAGACTATATGTAACCGAAAGTATGTAAATTTATACGAATATGTAAGGCAGTAGGCACTGTCCAGCACGAAATTGAAATTGTAACTAAGTCTAGCGGCATTGCCGACACAATGCTGGTCAAAGCGTAGTACTAATGATAAAAGATTGAAGGAAAAAGCTGGCAAATAATCGCGGCAAGGCGCTTCATTCGCTCGAACGATCTGCTAATCAAGCAACCGACTAACCAACTAACTTACTGAATAACCGATATACTAACCCCAATGAGTGCGAATGTGTGTCTGTTTGTGTGTGTGCGTGTTTTGTAATACAACAAATTCTACTTGGTCACTTTAACACAACTGACTGCGGCCAACTCTACTATTCTATATTGCAATGCCACATGCAATTAACCAATTATGTGAGCGGCAATAGCCACTATCGCCATCGTTGCACACTCGCACATACAACAACAACTACAACAATCGAAGATTGGCGAGTAGTAAATAGTAACAGCGACGGCAGCAGAAGCTGAAGCTGAAGCTAAAGCGGTGGCTGCAGCGGTGGCGGCTTGCGCTTGTAATTGCAACTCAATCAATTCAAATTGCAACAGTCAGCTCAACAATGTAATGCCATACCAACAATTGTAACAACAACAACAACAGCAACTGCATCGGCAGCAGCACAGGCGCGCTTCATGTATACAAATGGCTAAAAGTACTATATGCGAATACCGACATAACGAGAGCAACGCGAAACACGAACATCCGTCGCAAGGCAAAGTTTACAAATCCAACCGACATTATTGGCCACAATTAATGAAGCATTTATTGCCGTTATTAGCATATTAGCGAAATTCTTCGAAAACCATCAATTTTCTATTGGCGGCAATTTATATCGGTGCTATTTTTATACAAATTGCTTTATTTAGATTGGGAGGCTAGGCTCCGGGTTACAATGCAGAAAATGGATCTCAATTTAATTGTTTAATTAATTAAAATTTGAAATAGTTTCCACATAATTTTAGCTGTTTTTTCAGCTTAATTTGTATTGCAGACAATGTCCAAAGAAATGTTTCTTTTGAATCTGAGAACACACATTTTATTTTGAAAATAAGTCACATGCAAAATCAAAAAATGAAATCATCCAGCTTAGTTTTAGGCTCTCGGATCGCTGTAGCGTTGTTCAACCAGAGCTTTTTGCCATTAAGGTAAATTGCACAGAAGTGATGCCTCTTTCAGAAAGTTGAGCATTCACTCTTACAGCTGATCATCAATACTAGCTTTAAGCTCTTTCACTGTGCGCTCGAGGTTTGCTCGAGTGTCTGACGTCAGACTAGATCCACCCAAAAATTTAAGTAGTTATATTCGGATGTGGTTACCCTCTAGACGCAAATGGAGAAGATGTTTAATAAGGGAGGAGTATAGGAAGTAGTATTCTGTAATGATCTTGACATTTCTCATTCTATCCGTCAACCAAACTTTGCCAGCATCTTCTAAGCGGAAGTGCTAGGTACAGAGAAGGCCTTTGGAGTTCTATTGAAGAACTAGGGTTGATACAGAGAGCAATTTCAATCAATTCAGCAATTGCAGGAAGGCGTTAAGCTCACTGGCAGGTCAACTCCACTTGTGCATTATTTGGGTTCCCGGTCACAGGAACATTTTCAAAATAGCAATAATAGACGAGTTGGCAAATCTAGAAGCGTCTTTAGACGATTAAAAAATTGACAGTAAATTACACAACTAGTACAACTAAAAATAATCGTGCTTGTTGTTGTTGTAACGGATACCTAATCCCCGTTAGGATGGTCGGGATTAGAAAAGTTGTCATCGACATCATCCAATGGTAGGCCCAGGAAATCTGCTGTTTCGATGGGTCGGACCAAAAAAGGAAGTGTGTCAGATGTGTAGGGCTAGCAGAGCATACAAAGAGGTGGCTAGTGTCATGCGGGAACTCGTTTCAAGCTGGACATATGTTTCATATGTCAAGGTCTATTCTGGATAAGTAGGTGTTTAACCTGCTACAATATCCAGAACGAAGCTACGCAAGGGTCACTCTCGATTCTCGCGGCAACTCGAGCTCTTCGTCTGCGATGGGTGATAGTTTGACTCCAAGTACGCCATTTACTAAAAGTCGAGTCGATGAAGATGTTAATGGCTCCACTGTAAATGGCGATCAGTGCATGTCTGAAGTTTGTTGTATTCGAAGTCTGGTCGGCTTGTTGTTATATTTCGTCGACGTAGTTGAGATCATAGGTAGCGATTCTGCTCAAAATAGAGGTCTGCAGGGATATTTCTGCGAAAGCACCCTAGCAGAAACTGCTTGGAGAGGAGTTCTTTGTGCTCCTTAACTGGGAGTATACGGGCCTCAGGTGTTCGAGGAGACATCAAGAGGCATCCTGTCGTAGTCCGGAGTGCAGTGTTTTGGCACGTTTGTAGCTTTCTCGTTTTCGATTCACAGCCTCCAAGCAAATATTTATGTGGCGCAGTTAAGGGCCGCTCAGCCGATTGCCAACAACGTTCCTTTGTCTTTTCCCCAAGTGCTGTCGATTAGCGACTTAAGGATTTCGTTGCGGCTCTGTACTTTAGCAGTAATCGCGGTCGTGTGAGGAGTGAAGGAGCACAGGCTGTCGAAAGACACACATGCGTGCTGCGGCTAAGCTGCAGTTAAAATTACAAATGTGTACGAGTACATTTGATTGCCACAGAGTATCATCGTCTCCCGATTTAAAAAAAAACTGGAGTTTTAAGAAACACGAATTTAAGATTTTAGGTACTGAAGCTGATTGACTCGAACATTTCGTATACTTTAAATCCAAAACACTGATATTTTGAAAACTATACACAGACCTAAATCCTCTTAAAAAACCGATGTTTTAAAATTAAAATACTTCTTGACCACCGTTACTATCCTTCAAAAAATTAAAAAAAAATCGATGGAAATAATATATCCTCCTGACAAAAGTTGCAATTTTTCTCGTTCCAATAGAAAAAAGATAAGATTTTCGTAGGTTGATCAGAGGATTGTAGGATATTGCTGTTTTCAAAAACATATCTTTAATACAAATTTCATTTTCGTACAAATGCAACCAAAGAATTTTATGTCTACATATTTTATAAATAAAGGAACCATACATATACATATGTATGTATGTTAATATTTAATTTAATGCACATCGACTCACCAGTAGTAGGAAGAGTAATTTGACGAGCCAACTCAAATGTGATGCCATAACGTTCTCACGATAAGAATTCACTAGCGCCCTGCTGCTTATGCACTTGACTTAATGTTGCGCGTCTCCCAGACAATATTTTCCGCTATTGACTACGTAAAATTTTGCGCGTCGTTCCGAAAATCACTTCCTCCTTCCTTTCCACTCTTAGCAGCTGCTTTGATTGCTGCTGCTGCTTCTGCACTTTAGAGCCACGCAAATTTGGTATTCAAATGAGACAACAACAAAAGAGGAATAATATGCCACCTAAATGCTTTTCGCCCTTTATGATTCACGTGCACGTCACGCGGTGATTCATAATGGTAATACCGCTGCAACAACGGTACAAAGTTTGGTGGAATTACAGTTTCTTTTAGCGAGCCAATGCATTATGCAGCGTGCTGCCGACCTGTGTGTAGAAGCGTGTGGTGGAACGAGAGTAAAGTTGCGTGTGAAATGTTGCTGCCGGCTGGCAATGTAACGGTGAAAAACTATAAATGTTTGCAATTGCCGCTGGACCGCTTGAAGGCTGCTTGCTGGTTACTGCTCACTGTTGTTTACTGGCTAAAGGAGTGGGAGAAAGGTAAAACAAAAGAAAAATTTATTAAAACAGGTTAGTGATGCGGAATACTTTTCTGACCATGTTCTTATTTGCACAACAAATGCATTAATAAATTTAGTTCACATTTTTGTTATGCCCCCATATGTTAATGATAAGTGAGTATGCGAATGTAAGGAGAATTTGGAGAGTTAGGGGACTTTTTTGGAATAATTTAAATTTTTTCCACGAAAATATAATTTTAACATATTTTTCTTAAATGCAGATTAATATTAGTCACATTCTGACTTTTATATTTGACTGTTAGGATTATTAAAACTAGCACAAGATAAGTCATTGGAAAGAAAAAGCATGTGTCACAACCTTAAGTGCTTGCTAAGATTTCGTGCGGTATCAATCGATTCACGACAGATTTGTAGAATACCATTCTAGGCAAAAGTGATAAAATGTATCAACGCCAATAACGACTTCAAAAGCTATTTAACGGTTTTTTTATACCTTTAAATCAAAGTATATTCATTTATTGGTATTTCCTGAAAACTGCACTTGAAATATCTCAAAAGGCTTTCGTACCAACCCTAAAAAAATATAGAAACGATTCATTATCACTCTGAATGCCAATAACATAAGGCGAGACTAGATGGTAAACAGTCCTAGTTCTTCTAAAACGGCATTTCAAACCTTATTGGTACGCTTGTCTCCGTAGTGGCGAAACAAACAATTTTCACGAGAATTTGAAAGTATTGCACTTTTACCATACTGAAGATTAAGATACAAGGATTGCCTTCGGTTCTAAAAAGTATTAAGCCTTTGTTTTTGCATCTGTATCTCTCATATGAAAAAAATCATATAGAATTGATTGGTCTTTCGGAGCTTGTCTATTGTATCTACTTAAATAATTTTCTTGGAATTTGTTTATAGATGGTCACCTATTCAGTTTCGAAATACTCATAATACGGTCGAATTTATGTCGAAAAGAACCAATGAAAATACTAATTCGCACTCTTTTTGCCTTATTCTGTGGAGAAAATCTCTTTTAGTGGCATTGAACATACTCCTTCTTGGAAAGATATTTTCAATTTTCATAACTGAGACTTGAAGTTTGTGATTTTCTGCAAACTTCGAAACAATGTTAAAACACTGAAGAAGAATATATTTTCTAGAATGTCTACTGGACACATAAAGTTTACGCCTGTTTCCACTTCTACGAAAATTAACAAGTTTCCTCTCTTACTATGCTACTATTTCTTCAAAATTAGTCGATAATGGTTCATAGGTCATAGTGATAGTTTAAGTAACTGTGAAGTAGATTAACTAACCTCAACAGACACCACCTTACAATTAGACCCCAAAAAGGTGGAAATGTATATACTCCTGGTTGTCTGTAGATACTTAATCTGGAAATATGTTATAGATATAGGTAAGTCTCGTTGGAAAAAGCAATCCCGTACTTTCTAAACAAGCAGACAAACTCGACATGAATGGAATATGAACCGCACACGTCGATATTGAAATTCTGAGGGAATGACATATAAGTTTAGCAAGAGTGCTAACAGTTCAATGTTATCATATAACGAGCACTGAAGAAGCTGCAAAGAGGTAGAAGAAGAAGGGACTGTAGAACATCTTCCATTCGGACACATGGTTTGTATAGACGGAAATGGGACATACGAGTATAAATTTTTTCGAATAGATGAACTTCATGAAGAACTCAGGGTGGTTCAGTGATTCATGATAATGTGAAGGACGTTTTGTCCACTCTACTTATGTACGTCTTTTTCAAACTAGTGCTTATACTCCCTGACTTTCATACCCTGAACAGTTTTTCACATAAGTGAAACATCGGAGAGTCGATACAAAATATATAAATATGATTAGCCTGGCAAGCTGAGTCGATTTAGCTTAGAATGAAGTGCTTGTGTGGGCACATTTTTCATTTGATCAAATAACTTCACGAAATGTAACATAGAATAGTATCAAAGAAGTGGTGCACTCTCCGAAGAAATTGCTCAGATCGAGTATATAGCTGCTATACAAACTAATCGATTACAGTTCTTGTAAGAAATCTTGGTATTTGTGAAGAGTATTAGCATAACATCGATGGAATCGAAGTTAAAGTTTTTGCTTGTTTTAAAATATGTCTGCCAAAAAGTGCTATCCTACAAACCAATTATCTGGTAGCTGTGATCACTGATACAAACACGTGTATTACTTCACTAATTATAGTGAAGCCTTCACATAGAAAGTCCCTATTGTAAGAGATCAGCCTTAGAATCTAACCTTACTTCTCATGAAAATGTTAGAGACCTTTCAAACTGCATACTACCATAAATGCTCTCAAACACAAAGGCAATAGTTAACAGACTTATTCAACAACTCTCGTATTATGGGTTATAAACCTCGCAAGAAGCATGCATTAATAATTACTTATTTGAAATATTTTATGCATCCATTATATGTGGGTTATTTCCAATTCGTTGTGATCACTATTAAACAGCATCGTTAAATCGAAGCGGGGGGCCCAGCAATTAGCAAACACTTCGTTGAGCATGCATACATTAATATTGATAAATATTTCTATAACAAAAAAAACAAAAACCACAGTAGAAACAACAGTTAATATCTATTACAGACTTAACAAACGCCCTACAATCGCTTAGCGATCGGATTACACGCCTATTATATCAATTTGATACAAGCTTATACATTCTTACAAACATCACATAATAACACAATAAAGACAGCGCTAAGTATACATAAGCGATACAGGTGCGCATGCGCAGACTTGCGAGTACACCGCTCATCCGTAGCGAAATCAGACAAAAGCTCTGAAATTACGGCACCTCACTTCGGACAACACCCACAAAACTCATTAATTTTTAATAATAACAGACAGACAGTACATGAATAAATTATAACCGCACACACAGCCAGATACACACATGTACATACATATGTACATGTATATGTTTGGTACTATGCGCTGGCATACATACCGGCGCGTCAATCAGCGATGATTGTAAACTTTTACTTTTCTCAATAATTCATCGCAATGAAATGCTGTTACTACTACAATATAAAGTACATTCTTCAAAATTATTTTTTATTTGAAGGAAAAAAGAGAATTGCATAACACCCTTTTGTATCGTTATAATGAGTGTAACAAAAGCTATTCATGTCTTATAAAGCAATCCAAACAATTACTACTGTTACAACACACAAACACACACACACAAATACAACTACAGCTAACTTCGTACGTAATATAACGTTACTTATATGTGTGTGTACGTGGATGCCAAAGAAATACCAATAATAGTCTTAAGCTGTCATGTTAACAGCTGAAAAGTCAAACCCATTTATCGGCATTCCTCCACAAACCCACATATCACACATACATACATACTCGTGTGTAAATAGTATGTATGTATGTTTGCGCCTAGTGAGTATGCAGAATCGGATTAGCTCTAAATCCACATATTTAACATTTATAATATTTCATTTTTTTACATATTTACACATATGTTTTTAATCAAAACATAGATCTAATTACCGGGTAACCTCGATTCGAATTTAAGAAAACCAAAGTAAAGAAGACAACCACTGACCACATATTCAGTATGCGCCTAGGCTTAGAAAATACCCGTGAAAAGAAGATCAACATACACCACCTCTTCATCGATTTTAAAGCTACTTTTGACAGCACGAAAATGAGATTCTTTTTTGCTACCGAATTTTCCGAATTTTGTATCCCCGGAAAACTAATACGGATGTTTAAATTGACGTTGAGCAATACCAAAAGCTCCGTCAGGGGGAGAACCAAACGAAGTTTCAGAGAAGAGGATTCCCTATCGTGCGACTTCTTCAATCTACTGCTGGAGAAAAGAATTCCAGCTGCAGAGCTGATAAGGGAAGTTACAATCTTCTATAAGAGTGTACAGCTGCTGGCGTATGCCGATGATATTGATATCATTGACCTCAACAACGGCGCCGTTTGTTATGCTTTCTCCAGACTCAATTCAGGGGCAAGACGAAATATCTCCCGTCACCAAACAAACAGTCATCGCACTTGCGACTAGGCACCCAAGTGTCTGTTGACAGTCATAACTTCAGTCGTAGATAATTTCGTCTATCTTGGAACCAGCATCAACACCAACAACAAATTCATCCCCGTAATCCAGCGCAAAATATCTCTTGTCAACAGGTGCTACTTCGGACTAAGTAGGCAATTGAGAAGTAAAGTCCTCTCTCGACGAACAAAAACAAAACTCTACAAATCACTCATCATCCTCGTCCTTATATATGATGCTGAACCATGAACGATATAGCATCTGATGAGTCGGCTTTACGAGTTTTTGAGAGAAGGGGTCTGCGTAAGATTTATGATAATTTGAGCATTGGCAACGGCGAATACCGCAGTCAATGGAACGACGAGGTGTACTAGATATACAACGACATTAACATGACTACACTGGCTAGGTGATGTCGTCCAAATGGATGAAACCACTCCAGATCTGAAAGTATTCGATAAAATACCCGCCCAGTGAAGCAGAAGAAGACCTCAACCTCTTTTTTTGAGAAAGAATGGCTACAGTTTGAATCTTCTATTAGCGGCAAACAGCGGAAAGGAAGCGATGTCTACCTCAATAAAGAAGAATAAGATATCTTGCGCTTTACATTCTTGTAAATAACCCACCTTTCGTCACCAATAAAATTGCGCTTCAAAAATGGATCACTTCCTGACGTCTGATGAGCAAATCACAGTCCTTAATGCAACGAAGCAAATTTCGTTCTGTACGAACATTTGGAATCCATTATGTGCTTGTGAACGGTCACGTTAGACACCACTGCTATCGAAGAAAATTGTTGGCAAAACCTTCAAATTTGACCTAACTTGGCGAGCTTTTTTGGTCTCGGTTTCCGCGACAGCTTTCATTGGGATCTTTGAGCTTTGTTTTCCACGTAAATACCATAAGCCCATGATTCGTCAACAGTTATGACCCTCTGGAGCAAATCTATGTCGTCGCAGACTGAGTACAACATCCCTTAAGTAATGTCTACGCCACGCTGTTTTTGGGCGAAAGTAAGCAATTTTAACAAAAAATCGAAAACGAACCAAAACGCGCCCAAACAAAACAGCTGTAAAAACTTAACAAAGCATTAAAAATGGCCGACATTATCAACATAAGAAAGGTATTTGAGTACCAACAAAATGCAACAAAACAATCGAAAATGGATTTTTTTATGTGGTCATGTTCTTGCTCTCTATTTAGTTTAAATGAAAATTTCACAAGCTACTAAAGCTACATCAACTAAATTCGTCCTTCTAGCACTTCTTTATACAGTGAAAAAATCATTAAATCGTTGATAACCACGCCTCCACCTCAATAAGTTATATTGAAAACTTCTTTAACTTACCTTTACACCATTACAAAATATTACGATATAGCGATGATACGAGAGAGCTTTTTAGGCATATGCGTAAAAATTGGAAAAAGAGGATGTTAATTTTTTATATGAGAAATTCCATATTTTAGGAACTTTCCAATCAATTTCAGCCAAGTCTGATGAATAATTTTGTTCTTTTGCCACAATATATACAATCTAATGTTCAAACTGGGTGAAACCGGATCACAAATTTCGGTCCCTTAGATACCGGATGTAAGACTACAATGCCTATGCTTTATACCGAAAATAACAGGAAATCTAAGTTCATTCTTAATGGAATTTAGAAAATATCTTATACTGACAATAATGGGTCTTTATTAGAATTTTCAAACCTTGTACATATCGGTCAACGTGTGTGAATTGAACAAACCTTGGTCTAAACTTTATACTATATATATTTATAATAAATTCACTGGTTGACAGTTTGATTTTACACCCTGTTTTGGTTTTGCAAATGGCAAGGATAAAGAATGTTGTACCTGAACTTAGTCCTTCTTTACTTGTTTTCAAATGTTCTATCTGCATATATTGCCAATATATGGCAAGAATTCTATCACAAGAATGGAGATGCTCCTATTTGGTTTAAAAGCACTACTGCGTAGGCATACAGGGTGCGTTCCAAAGTAAGCATTCAAACATTGTTCTGTTTTTGTTTTAAGTCCTGTTTACTTTGGAACTGCAGGAAGATCACCTCAGTTAAAGACGCTCAAAATAGTTTTATTTTGCATGTTGACCCAGTTTCACCGCGAAAAGCTTTAAAACCTACAACCTTCCATTCCTTTACTAAATAGAATTATCCAAACATGCCTTTAATAAAAGTGCTAGCCATTCTTGATCTTGCCGAAAATAACCTTGAAGCAAATTGAAACAAATACTTTTTTAATCATGTCGATATAACTATTTTTTACACTTTTTAGACATTGCTCAAACATACTCATTCAGCTATAATAATAAGCTCTTCCAAAACCGACTCATAAATCAATACGCTAATAGGACGGTAAGAGGCGGGCTCATTTTCAGCTCTATTTACTATCATGCATTTCTGCATATTTACGTATTTTATGGCGGGCGGTACTTTAATCGTAATTTCGTATTGAATCTAGAGTCAAAATATGTATGTGTTTTAAAGCTTATTTTTTTAGGTTAAGTCATTGATTTCGTATAAATCTGGCATTTTTTTTCATTTAATCACCGAAGTTAATGTGATGAGTAGGTAACATATTACAAAAAATTAAATTATAAATGTAACATTTTCAAATTAAGCATTAATGTACCACCTCTCACCGGCTTTAGAACCGACCTTCAACTGGATCTTTATTCATTAAAATGTCGAAAGCAGAGCATTCCCCACAGAGTAAATAATTGTGAGTAATTTCATAAAGGGCTCCCGATGAGACATATGGTACATAAACACTTTCAAACATTTCATGCCTTCCATTATTCAAGGTAAAAAGAAGCATACATGTTACATCATAACTATAACAGTGCTATATGGGCACCCCACCAAGAGCGGGATAGGTCCAACTATTTCCGAGCAAATCCAGTTAGCATTCTACTGCGTGGATGTGTTTTGAATGATCGCAAACTTGCGTCTACAAGCTTTCGATTTTATTAATCGCTTTAATTGTTTTGTTAACACCAGCGCCAACGTTTAGCAGTCGATCATCAGTTTTTTGTAATTTTGCCACTGTCGTTCTTCTTTTTTGTAGCCGCTGATGCCAACACCTCTTCTTTTTGCCTTCGATGAGAACAATTAATTTGATTAAATGTTTACCTCCAAGACAATTGCCTGCAGGTACAAAGACAACAACAGCACACCAAAAACTGAAAAATAATCACCTTCACTTTTCATTTCGGTTTTTCACAGCCGACAGCCTGCGGTCAGCTGCTGAGTTAGGCATTTTTAGTATGCCTATATGTTAGCTAATTGCTGGCTTATGACTATTCCAGCCTTAATTAATTTATTTACTGATTTGTGCGGCAATATACTAGTAATTCAATTATGATGCCTAAAAAATAATTACTTTTCTAGAAAATATAAGTATATATTTAAACTTGAAGTTAATTTGCCGCCGAGTTACCAAGCGAAGACGAAAAGACTAGGCTAAAAGATTAACCCGCATTTTACAGCGTGGCTGCCATTAATTTGAAGACCACCTCTAGATTAAATATGACTGAAGAAAAAAACAGGTTGTGTTAATTTGTATGTGTCGTACATTGTGTACGCGTGCATGTTGGTACACTAGTGGTCCAAGAAAGGTTTACGATATTTTTATATCCATGGTTATTTTTTAAAAATTGTTATCCATTAGAAAATGTTTATTTTCAATTTTTTTTTTATTGAGATCGTATACTGGAAAAAAGGGAATATTGGCATAAGCAAAAAATTTAACATTATTGTCTATAGAATTTGTATTATGTTTTCAAAGAGTATTAGAAAACGTCCAGCCCGACAAGACGAGCAGACTTAGTTATGTCTATCTGTTCGTACGTTAGTCCAGCTATACATACTTGAACAAGTCAATCAATTACTTATATATCGAGTTGAAATTTTGCACACGTCTTTTTCTCGCACAGACGCTGCTCTTTTGCCGAAACCGCCCTTACAAACTGACCAATTGAGATAAGTTCCTTGTATAGAAGACCTATTTATTCACAAAATTTGACATGGATAGCAAACTAAAGCATCGCTATAATATCAGTAGATTTTTTTTTATCGGGTGACTATGTCTCATAGCTGCCACGCAAACTGATCGTTCAAACACTAATCAATGTATGATTATTATCTAAAGTATCGCTACTATATCAGAAAATATTGTTCAGATCGGACCACTATAGCACATAACTGGCATATAAACTGAACACTCAAAATCAAGATACATATCATTTTATAACTTTTACACCATAAAAAGTGCACCTGTAAAGGGTATAATAGCATCTGTACAGCCAACCTTAACATTTTTTCTTGTTTTTTTTTTTTTTTTAATTTTCAATTTTTGCATATACATACATATTATTTTTTGACAGTAAGTGTATAGGTAACATAAGTTCTTCTGTTCATTATAATACACGCCAGCCAGCCTTACGGATTTAAAATGTGTTCAACTACAAGAAGGTGTACAGGTCTCTTCAAGGCACCCATTAGGAAATACTATATTGTACTTTATACCAATGTCTTGATGTCCTTAGTTAAGAAGTTATGTAGGTCAGTGTAAGATTTTTATAAAATGCAAAAAATAATAATTTTGTAAATTTTTTTAGCCAAAAATTCAATATTTTTTGCAAAACCGCAAGTTTGCGTAAAAGCTTCTTGAAAATGCGAATTAATAAAGGGACCCAATAGCTGCCATTTTGTGTCTCAATTCACTTTCTATACAATTGGAGGTATGATATATACATATATTATTTTTTCTTCTTTTTCACTGTCACTGTTAAGTATATATTAGCGAATAGTTCTGTAAAATTACGTGCTCCCAACTTTAGGCGGCACGAAAGCGAAACATAAAAAAATTATAATCGATTGTATGGGTGATATGTGATGGAGTTGTCCATTCTGAATAGAATATCAAAATATATCTATATATATACATATATTAATTTTCAATCGGATATCTCAAAAACTGACTAAGAAATCATTTAAGTCCATAAAAGCTAACTTCGACTTAAGAATCGCACGTCCAAAACCGGTTTTCGGCCCGTAGTCTCTTCAGCAAATTTGTTCAGAATGGTTCATAAAACATTTTTTGCTTGTGCGATTTTTCATTTTTTTGGTTTCTGTTGGAGTTTAAAGCGGGTAAATTAACGTTCTACTATATATAGATTTTTTGGATCAAGATTAGATATAGATTTCTTGGATCAAGATTAGAAGCTACTACTTGTATAATTACTTTAAATATTCTCGAACTGTATAAAAAATTATCTCCACCATCCATCGCAAGCTTGCATAAGCTTCAAAGTTAAAAGCTTCCATAATCCCTACAGGGTGTCCATACAATTCATATTTTTTTGGTGTACATTTAGATACACGTCAAAGTTCTTCGTATTGTTACTTTTTCGAAATTTTTTGCTTATTCATAATACCACCGCTGTCATAGCCTTTGACTTGTTTGATAAACAGGAAATACTAAGTCACAAAAAGCAAAACGAAGCTAATAGCCAAATGACGCTAATCAATACAACGAACTCTCAAATGAAATTGAGAGTTTAAACCAACAAAAAAATCAAAATTACGAAAAAATGTGTGGTAAATGAAGTTAATTCAGACACTCGCTGTGTGACTTGTATATTTTTTTTATTACTTTAAGTGTTACTTTTAAGCGGCATACTTCATTTATTGAATCAATATGTGCACCTAATTATAATGAATTGATTTCAAGTTTGTTTCTTTAGAAATGTGACCAACTGTGAACCATTCTAATTACAATTTGATACACTATAATTTGCTTAGAGCGCAGTGAAAAATTATAACTTTATATGTAAATAAAAATTTTTTAAAATTATCATGATCTTTATTTGTTATCTCTTCTCTTCCGAAAACTGTTTGTTTAGTAAGGAAAAAAAAGAGAAATAAATAAATGGAAACGCAGATAATTCTGAACTCAAATTATTCGAGGAATCGATCAAAAAAAATACAGCACAAGCTCTCCCTAATAAATAGAAATTGGCGTTTTCAGGATGAACCTTACCAAGCGGTGAAAATTGCTCAGGGTTTATCATATTTATATGCATACAAGTATAGGTATATACTTGTGCCCTAAGGCATACTTCAATATGTGCTTCGAAATGCAAGATTTTCACAAACTTCATTCAGGATATTATTGCCATTCATATTTCAAAATAGGAATACTATATATTAAAAGATAACAAGACTTATATTTTAAACATTTGGTTCAGAATATGTGAAAAGCCAATCGAAATAGGTCAAGGATAATTATATCATATAGTACATATACACATATAGCTTTTGAAAAAAAAATCTTCTCGAGTGGACAGGGAAAGAAAATTTTAAAATCTCTCCGAAATATCCATCCCATTTGAGACAAAAAAAACGAATGCCATCAGATATCTCTTTGAGACAAACGGTTAGGTAAGGTTAATCTAGTAGGACAATGAGCCACGTTTAGACCAGTTGTGGTCCTTGCGATAGTATATGGAGTTCAGTTACAAAGTTCATGAGGAATAGGCATTCTTCCGGATGCCTGCGCTTGAAGCGAATTTAACAGAATCTGTGGCTTCCCACCGATACCTCCTCCAGTGTATCATACCGTTGGTACCCCAGAGGCTTACGAGGTAGTCTTGCTAATGCGGGAATTTTGTGTACTTCCGATCTACCGTTTTGCACATGACTTTCGCAGTTTTGCACCCAGGTAGCTAGTTTTATCGAGTTAAGATTTTCTTTACCATCCTTCTGTCCAGATCGTCATATAGGCAATGCATTGGTTTCCCAATGTTGATCACGATTTCGGGTGGTAGCCCTACCACTTTCCACTATTTCATTGCCCTCGTTCCGTTTGTGGCCTGAAACCCAGCAGAAGTGAAGTTGCTTACTTCTGTAAACAGTGTTCACTGCTGCCCTGCTTCCCAAGATACTTCTGAACTATTTGCGATACGAGGATATTATCTTGATTGCTTGGCTGTCTACACAGATTTTGACTCTGTAGTAATGTATCAAAAATCATGTAAGGCATGCATGAGACTCTTGGTGTAAAATCTCAGAGTACTCATAACACCTAAACAATAAATTTCCCAACATTGGAAATGTATTTTAAAACAGAATATAATTATCATTTATTTATGACAAATTTTATATTTATACTTTACCTACAAAAGTAAGTTTTCACAAATTTTGTTTAAAACAATTTGTTTCTTATACAATATCTTCACACATACAAACATTTGGTTGCGTTCTTTTGAGCTTCGCGATATTTCTCGTTATTTCGGGTTTACACCTGCTGCGCAGCCAATTAACACTTCTTCTCCATTTGCTTCGTGTCATCAAAACCTTCAACGGTAATTGGATATTAACTCCTTCAAAAGCGTACATATATTTATGAGTTGTACAAGTTTAAGCGTTTCCATCAAAGTGCGGATGAGTGGAAGCTATCAAATCTTCAAATTCCAAAATGCATGTTTAATCATTAAATAAATTAATTTCTACATCAAAATCATGAGTGCCATCAAACGCAAATTAGAAATAAGACGCAGGGTGAAACATCGTCAGCTAACTACGTAAAGATGATTAAAATTATTTAAATCTTATTCATAAAGATTTTAGCGGCACATGAGTTATGTTTTAATTATGCAAAATCAACTTTTTGGCACTCGAGTTATTTCAATACCGTTAAGAAATTAAGAATTATAGACGTGAGTATAATATTAGATATTCAAAGATTATTGAGCCTTCTAATGCAGTGAAACGTCTCATAAACGAATTTGTTTTTTAATGATAATAATATTTCAGAACACCATCTAAATGATGAGTTGATAACGATTATAAGGGGATTAAATCACTAATAAATATGCTGGTGATCTCTCGATAAGTAGATATGTAATAGTTAATTTTTTTTTCAATTTCCATAAGAAAAATGGCGTTCTTGAAATGCTTCGTTTCAAAGAGCATTATATAAAAGGCAAAGCAAATGAACTAATGAACTGAATGGCGACACAACACAGTTAGCGATCGTCGTGAGGTCGGAGAAGATGTATATTTCACCTAACTATTTTAACGGTGATAACATCGAAAGTCGTCATGTTCGATTTAAAGAGATGGCGAAGATTGACACACACCAAATTAGCTTTTGGTATTTAAATTATCAGCGATTTGCACCAAAATCTCTGTCTTGATCTCCCCCTCGATGCTGAGAATAAAGTCTACTATTTCCCTGTAAATAGAGGTAGTCACGAATGAAAACGGTAAAGCTATTGCCTCTTTAATTTACGCCAAACCTTGGAAAAGCTTGGAAAAGACCAGTGGAAAGATGATCGACACATACCACCACGGCGATTTCAAAACAGCTTTGACAGCACAAAAAGGAGCTGCCCTTATGCCCCTATGTCTGAATTGAGAATGCCCGCAAAACCAATACGGCTGTGTAAACGTCAGGATTAGGAAAAACCACTACTAGCCGTTCGTCACAAAAGGAGGTTTCAGACAAGGAGACTCTTTACCGTGCGACTTCTTCAATCTACTCCGGAGAAAATAACTCGAACAGCAACGCAGAATCGAGAAGGCACAATCTTTTATAAGAGTGTACAGCTGCTGGCGTACGCCGATGATATTGGCCTCAACATAGCCGCCGATAGATCTGCTTCCTTCAGGTTGGACAAAGAAGCGAAAAAACTGGGTCTGGCAGCGAACGAGGACAAGACGAAAAATCTTCCACTTCACTGTTGACAGTCATAAAATCCAACTCGTAGATAATTTCGTCTATCTTGGAACTGGCATGAACAACAACAACAGCAGCCTCGAAATCCAACTTCTATTAGTTTGGACTGGGTAGACAGTTGATAAGTAAAGTCCTCTCTCGACGAACAAAGACCAAACAACATGTGATGAGTCGCCGTTACGAGTTTTCGAAGGAAAGATTCTGCAGAAAATGTATGGTTATTTGCGCATTGGCAACTGCGAATATCGCATTCGATGGAGCTCTAAGAGTTACACGACGGCATTGACATAGTTCAGCGAATTAAGAGACAGCGGTTACGCTGGCTACATCATGTCATCCGATTGAAACACTACAACTCTGCGAATATTCGACATACATAGTACCTGCCAGGAGAAACAGAGGAAGAGGAAAACATCCATTCCGGTGGAGAAGGACCTGGCTGCACTCGGTGTCTCGAATTGGCGACAAATTGCGAAAAGAAGAACTAGCGCGCTGTCGTTATCTCAGATATGTCTACCCCACTAAAGAAGAAGAAGTAAGTACGAAGATAGTTAATATAGTTCCTGTTGAGACGGGGCCCGCACCTCTGGTTCGGGCTTTCTCTCATTATTTATTGCAAATAAAAAATATTTCCTAATTTTCATATACCCTATTCAATACACAATAATGGCGAGTTTTGGTTGTAAAATGGCTATTAATATTTATTCAACATAATGGATTCTGTATGGCTTTTTACTGTTCTCCTGCTCTCGGAACTCAAATATCTACTCTGAGGGACATATCACCAAGCAGTTAGTGTGGATAGTTTTTTTTAAGAAATACAAAGGAATATCTACATTAATAATTATTAAAAACTACGAAAATATTTCCAATATATACGCCACATAGCTCCTCTGCAAGTGTTGCATAACAAAAACTTTAACAAATTGAGTTTACAAGTTCAGTGTTTCCGATAAAAACAATTCGTGATTCACAAATGCTGCAAAAACAACAACACACGCAGAAGAGCTTATTTATTATTTCGGTTGCATTGTTGCTGGGCCACTTCATAATTAGTCAATCGGATAATCAGTCAATCAACCGCAACAGCATAGTCATTGATTGAGCATCATTTGTTCGCATAGTTTTTGTTGTATTTTTACCGTTGCAGCGAAGATTAAGAATCGGTATTTAATAATTTTTGTCTACAACCTTGCTGTCTCGTCTCAGCTTACCGCCATCAACTCACGGGTAAGGAGGTGTGAATTTACCTTCGTATTTAAATTAGTTGCCACATGTACTCTACGAACACATAACTAACGGTTAATAACACCTAATAACCTTTATAAAACATGGCGTATTTTGCATACTTAAATACAACAGTGTTCTAAGAAATGTTAAAAATAGTGCAAGATGTGTGATTGCAACCTACAAAGCGAATATCAAGCATGAGAGAAGTTGTCACTTTATCATTTTCTATACAGTTGCCTAGAAACGACAACGAAATAAACTAAAGCTTTTTCGTAATACATACCAGTAACAAAAACTATACTTCATAGAGAACAAAAAATGTTTTGAAATTTACAAATTCGCTATTAGCCAGAAAGTCTTCAAAAAGTCACGACTTAAGTGATACATGAGATATCTGGATATTGGTAAGCGCCATGTACTCCCGAGGCTAATTCTAGATTCCGCCTCTCGGCAGGAGTGACAAATCGATGAGTGCCTTTTTGACATTGAAAAACTCACATAAAATTTTCAGTTGTTCAGAACCCGTTTAGAACTTTCTGTTGTTGTAATAAGATTAAAAGGCATACGGCCAGACCAACAAGAAGTTCGCCCAGCATATACTACATAAATATCATTAATATCTGCAAAACTATCCCAATAAGATATTATGACTCGTACGTCATTGATAGTATCCAAAAGGCTCTAGATTTTTTGAGTAGCAATATTGTTCGTTAGTAGGGCAGAGTAGAATAATCAATAAGTTAGTCTATTATACGAGTACACATCCATCATGGTTTTAAAATCTGATAAGCCGAACTCTCCTCCAACTTCTTCTCTTCTTTATATTCTCGCAAGCTTATCGAAAACAATTATGTATTTAAAGGCTCACAAGCCAACCAAAGAATTGCAAACAGACCCCAAAATACAAAAGTGATTGAAGTATCACCTTTTAGTCAGAACGATTTTTTGGGTTAGAAGGAATTCGAATATACTTTAACTTGAACACTTCGAGTAATACACCTTTATCCTATTTGGTTAGGAAATACCTGAAACAAGAACTACTGTTTTGAAGCTCAGAAGTTGAATATTCCACTGATATCTTTTGAATGTACTACCTTAACAACCTTTCTTATAGTTTCCTCAACGTTACCCACAGAAGCAGATTTTAGGTAAGAGTAATTTTCAAAAATTATACACAGTTCAAAAGTTAATTGATTGGGAGCAGTTCCTTGCATACATACCAATTAGTTGAAGGTCAAAGTCACTTAAAACTTTTTCTGAAAGCAAAAACACTTTCGCTTTAACCGAAGCACTGACTTCATAGAAAAACCCCAATTATGTTTCGCTAGCAACAAAGAAATTACTAAAAAATTCTAACCACAATTACTTTTGAACCAAAAGTCAATGTCCGACATTGGTTATTTTCGCAATTCACATGAGAATTTGCATACGCAGATGCCAAAGAAATCTTTGATTATTTACCTCAATTTTGAATAACAAAAGAAATCTACATTTAATTTTCATTGCGAAAATTTCAACCTCAACATATGGCGAATCAGCAGAAAACAAAAAAAAACAAATATTGGTATAATAGCAAAAATACATATGTACATATACTATACATATGGGAATATCGACAAAAACTTTTCAAAAGAATCACCATTTGTCGAATTCAATAATTAAATCATTCTCAAAGAAACAGAAAAAGTGATATTTCTTAATGAGAAAGCACGAATTGCTGCAACATATGTTTGTTGGTATTGTTGTATTCGCGGTGGTAATTAGCATAACACGTAAACTAACACGCTTATCATTTGATAGCCAGCAACAGCAACAATTCAGAAACCATTCTTTCCCAAACTTGTTTCTTCGCGTTTTTACAAAGAATTGGTGCTATAAATGAAATTCGTAATTTCTTTGCCTTCTGAGTGACGCATTCGCATTAACTATGCAAATTAATAAATTTCTATAAAAGATAAAGAAAAAACACACAAATAATATAGAAACTAAATTAAAACATTGCAGGTTATAGCAATAAAAATGCTTTCTATTGAAAGAATAAAAGAAACCGGAAAGCTTTATAACTGTCGCATTAAGAAAATGAGAAGTGACATTAAAATGCATTATCTTTCTTGTGGTGCTCAAAACAACTTATGAAATAATGATTAAGGATTAATGTTTTAAAAGAATTTTGGTAAATAATGGTCAAAATCAATAAATTTAATTCAAAATAAGTAATAATTTAAGTTTCCGTTAGAAGAATTTGAAAAGTTTTCGAGAACCATGAAGATAATTTACATTAAAATATTAAAAATGATTTTTTCGGCAAAATAAATTTATTTTATACAAAATAGTCTCCTTCTGCTTCAAAACAGCTTTTTGCAAGGCCCAAAAGCATGTCGAGCGAGTGTTTTACCTCGTTGGCCGGTATGGCCGCCAGTATGCCGATGAAAGCCTTTTGAATGGCCTCTACATCTGCATAACTCTTTCCTTTCATGGTTAAATGCATTTTTCCGAAAAGGAAGTAGTCGCACGGTGCCATATCAGGTGAATACGGAGAGTGGTTAATGATTAAAATTCGATTTTTGGTCAAATAATCGGTCGCAAGCGTCCTGTGCGTTGGATTCTAAGTAATTTTTGGTCGTCAGTCAATTTGTGCGGAACAAACCGTGCACACACCTTTCGTAAGCCGAAATGTTCACTCAAAATGCGATAAATCGATGTTTTGAAGATGTTCAATTCCACTTCCATGAATTTCAGTGATGATTTCGGCTGATTTTTAATGAATTCACGCACAGTTTCGATGGAATTTCCGGTGATGACGGATTTTGATTGACCCACAAGTTGATCGTCATTTATGTCCTCACGACCACGTTGAAACCACTCGTGCACTCTGCTACGGGATAGGCAATCATCACCATAAACTTGTTTCGTCAATTGAAACGTTTCTGTAAAAGTTTTACCAATTTTAAAACAAAATTTAATGTTGGCTCTTTGTTCGAAGCTCATTTTCGCACCGAAAACACAAACATACTGACACTTAAAATGCAATAACTTCACTTCCAATATATGAAATGTCATGAAATTCTCACTTTTTGTGTGATCTATGGGCCAAGGTAATCATTGGTCCATGTTTCTTCAAAAATGTAAAAGGCAATAACGTTACAGTCAATTAGGAACGCTATAAACCTATGATTAATGACTTTTTCGTACCCGTTGGATGTCGTTGCGAGGTAGGCCTTTAGTTTTAACAAGACGACCCTAAATGTCACGCAGCCGACAAAACGATCAATTTGTTGAAGAAAACTTTTGGTGAGCGCATTATCTCGCGTCATGGGTCTGTGACGTAGCCTTCAAGATCGTGCGATTTAACACCACTTCGTGTGAGTTGTGAACTACGCAGATAAGCCCGAGGTTATTGACGCCTTGGAAGAGAATATTCGATAGAGAATATTTTATAATGATCAAACTTAAAAAAAATGTGTTTGGAATGAAGTGAGCTTATTTATTATTGAAGCGGGCTTTATTAAGGATGCCCAACTATAGATAATTCCTGTGATATAGGCAAGAGAAAAATGTACGATCCCAAACGAGGAAGGGAGCAATCTTCAAAAATCCAGCATCATTTCAATACACATATGAGGCATTGGAAGACCCCAAACTATCCCATGGTGAAACATTTTTATAAAATAATATATTTATAATACTTGAAATTGTATTATTGAGTACTACACAGCATTTGAGGCATCAAAAATTTACTGCAGGATATTACTTAATAAAAGGACGCACAAGAAATCAATTAATGCATCCCATTATTCATAAACAACATTCCAATTTTTCAATACATATTAAACAACTCATAAAACATTTTCTCACTGCCCTCAAAATGGCAATGATCAAAAGTCAAGCATGATACGAATGAAAAATTAGCGCAATGAACTCTTTGACCAAAAACATATGCTAACAATATAATTAAAATCACAAAGAATTTCCAAAAAAGGCAAAATTGTGCAAAAAAATAGAACAGCAGCTTGCAAACAAACTCAAATTTCAATAAAACCAATGTCGGGCATAGGTAAATAAATAAACTGTCTCATAAGTATAAACAACAAACAAATGACGTGAGCTACAAAGCTTCGGAAATTAAGACGGAAAATTGCAATTCCATGCAAAAGTAAACAAAGACTAAGCCGAAAAAATACAGTTTATGCGCTCTTTGCACAACTTCATCGCCGCTAAATGGAGTGCAAGTGCACTTGGCCGTACAGTGCGTATGAGTAATGCGCAACAAAAGCAAAATGCCAGAAAAATTGTCAATGCACTCGCTGCTATGCCAGCTGATTTTGCAGTTTTTTACACGCCATTGTGTTGTTGCAGCGGCAACTCAGCTGCTGGCAATGAATGCGTGCGATTTTTCGATTACACACACACACTCACAAAGCCGTGCGCCGGCGTAGAAGGCAACAACGGCTTGACACTCGCGGGCTACCACCGCCAACCATGACTCGCGTGTAGTTCACATAACGGTGCGCAAGAGATAGCACGCTTATTGTTTTTATTGTTGGCGTTCGCATGTGCGTATGTGCTTGCTGGCAGGTACCAGGTAGGTTTGGTCTTATTTGTGCACTGACATTTGTTTGGCCTCTAATTGTGGTGATTTATGCGGGCAAAACAAATAGTTTGATGGCATTTAGTTGACGAATTTTTTAATAGCTCCGCTTTTTTTTAGCATAAATTCCTTTCTTACAAATTTTTTGTTGGCAGTTTTTTCATTTGCACTTTTGTATGATTTGTGGTCATTTGGTTTGAATGAAATTGTTGGAGTTTATTGCACTTGGGTGTTTAGTACGCGCAATTTGGCTAGTCTAATTTTTATAAGCCGCTACATGTTGTTATGCATTTATTATTGAATTGAGCGAATAAGTAGTTGACTTCTTTAATTTTCGGCTTGTCATTGCTACGTTTCGGTATTAACCCGATCTAATTACCTCGCATACTAAGTGTTAAGTGCTGGTTGTATTTTATTTTATGATTTTAAACTTGAGTTTTTATAGTTGCTAAGCAATAAAAAGCAGCACAAGTGCAACATCAACCATTCCAAGCAACGCGATTCACCAAAGGAGAAGGGAGATTGTTGGCGTCTATTTTTGAAAAATTTCTGCATTTTTTATGAATTTTTTTACAGCTTGTTAGTGGCTTCTGTCTGTTGCTGTTTGTCAATGGAATGCACCTTCAAAGTCTTGCTTATTGCGTTTGTATTTTGCTGCGCACCTCGAGCGCTTACTTCGGCTGCAACATTTAATTACTTTACATGCATTTATTGCCAGTGGCTCTGTATATGGTTTTTATTATTGTTTGTACAAATCGAAATAATATAAGCAAAATTTATGTAGATATGCACATCTTGTTTGCGGCAATCGAAACAAGTTTCATAGACAAGCGGAAAATTTTATTTATCTTTTTGAAGAAAATCGTTGGATCGAAAAGTGGGTTAATATAAATTTAGAAGACTGAGTTTAAAGAGATATAGCAACGAACCCATTTAGCCGACGAGTACAAATAAACAGTTTAGAGATTAGGGGTGGTCAGAACTCTAAAAAAAAAACGATTTTTTTATAACCTTAGAATGATTCTCCGAAAATTTTAAGTAAATTCGACAAATACTTTTCGAATTATACGATAATTAGCACAAGAGCCTCGGGCGCTCTGGAACGTAAATGAAAATGCGTTTTTCTCAATTCAAAGCAATTGCTTCATGATTTTTTACACATGAAAGATCATGGAAATTTTTTTTTTAATTTCGATTTTTTAACAATTAAATGTTGTTTTTCCCGAAAATCTGTAAAAAAAAATTTTTGAGGGCGCGTTTTTTATTTAAAAAAACTTCAACACTAGATTTTTTATTAATAAAACAAATTTTTTTCCCGACCATAGATGACTCCCCAAGAATTAGCGGTGGTGACCGCAAGTAGCTTCGGCTGGAATTGGATCAACTCAAATAGCCGTTACTTTGAAAATTGTTATGATTTTTTTGTCTCCAATTTCTATGAAATCAAGTCGAAAGCTTATGTATATACAGTTAGAATTTTCGAAAAAATCGTTTTTTTTTTATTTTAATTTCTTAATGTACATATATTTAAGAACACCCACATAAAATTTCGTATCGTACCGGTGATTATTTTCGAAATTACACGCAAATTTTAAAAAAGGTTTCAGAATGCTTGGAAGTGCACTCCAAACTTTAAACGCGTTCTTCTCAGAGTCGGTGACCAACACAGCGGCTAAACTGATTAGTCTTAACACGAGCTTCTTAAATACATTTTTTAGTAATTAAACTCAGATTTTTTCCCACCAATAAATATTTTTTTAAACAATTTGAAGCCGAAATTTTGGTCAAAAATAGTCAAAAAATTTTATTTTGTTTATTCCTTCTATTAACTACTACATTTAACATTATTTCAACGAATTCTTGTTTTTTCAATTTCAGGGAATCCAGTTCAGAGATATAGAGGTCACCGCAAAACGCCTTTTTTGAAAGGAGCTCCCGAAAATTAATTGTAGTTCCTTTCCAAATAAATATTTTTACTAATACTAAGCCTTCAAATACAGTTAGAAGAAGCATAAATGTGTTAAAATTTTTAGATCAATAAATTTAAAAGTTTTCTCATAAAAAAATCTGGATCCGCTTTTTCCAGCCTACTGTACTATATAACCCAATGAACCAAATTCTCAATAACTACAATTAAGGACTGATCTACTCGCAATATCACAATGTTAGGCACTTCTCCGCTTTGAGTCTGGTATTATTACTGAAGAAACAGAAAAAATTATAAATTAATTAGAAATTTGGAGGTGGAAGTAAACTAAGCAGAGTATTGCAGAATACTGTGACTATTCGTTTTAACTTTGGTATTTTTATGAAGATCTGTTTGATTAGAGGAATATCTATTCACATAAGTCGAATAGTAGTAAATGGTGTCTTTATTAGAAAGTTGCTCGTTGGAACATCTGCAACTGCTACTACAAAATTACAGTTCCTGTCAAATAAATTCTGAGAAAACTTGGTATAGTAATATACATATATATTTTAGAAAACAGAGATTTCAACGAAGAAAACGCCTACCGACTTAAAAACAAAAACTATATTTCGACGTGAGAATTTTCGATAAAAATATCGTGTTTTTAGCAATATTTAATCAAAATAAGTTGGAAAAATTAATATTTTAAATGAAACAAATTGTAGCGTGTTTGTGCATAAACAGGTTAGTTTACCACAAATTACGTAAAATGAAGGCCAAGAACTTGATGAATTTAATTTTTCACATAAATTTGTGGTTATGTGAAAATGGTTTAAAGACAAAAGTTGAAGATTTTTCCAGGTAGTGGTAAATTTGTGGTATAACTTTTTTGCATAGAACTTTTAGTTTTGCCGGATATGGAAATAAACCGTTTTTAATCGTTTTTGTGTTTCATTTATCTTTATTTGTTTTTGCTTTTAAAAAAATATCTTGCCTGGTTATAAGCTTTATTATTTAAAATATTTCAAACTCTAAATCAACATGCAATAATTCTAATATATAATAATGCAAATATACCATAATAATAACGGATGATAGTAATAGACTATAATGACAACGGGCCACTCAATTGCTTACGATCTACAGCCAGTTGCCATGTATAATGCAGTATGTATACTCGCACTTTTATCTATTCATATTAGTTGTGTAAATTTGAATTACAAGTATATTAAAGCAATATCTATAACATTCGATTTAGTTGACTACATTCGCTATGCCATACTTCACTTTTCATTGCGCTTACGCATACTTCTTAATATAAATCAGTCTATCTTTTTACAAGCTTGTGAATTTTTAATCTAACCAACCTTGACAATGGAATACGTTCGTAAATTTTGCCTTTTTTCATGTTTTCATCTTTTATTTTATTTTATTTTAATTTTTTTAATTTCATTTTTTTTTTAATATTATTAATTTCATTAAATGTTTTTAATTAATTAAATTTTTTATTTTATTTTTATATTATTTTATTATATTTTATTTTATTTTATTTTATATTATTTTATTTTATTTTATTTTACTTTAATTTACTTAATTTAATTTTATTAATTTCATTTTATTTTGTTGTTTTATTTTTTATTTTATTTCATTTAATTCATTTTATTTTATTTTACTTTATTTTTTTTTATTTTAATTTATTTTACTTTATCTAGTTTCGTTTCACTTTTTATTTTTTTTATTTTTTCTTTTCTTAAAATCTTTTCTGAAATATAACTCAAAATATGGCAGCAAGAAACATTAAAAATAGTGGAGAAAATTTTCTAATTAAAATTTTAGAACCGAAAACCCTCTAACCAGAAAAACCTTTAATTTTGGTTGCAAAGAAGCTAGAATACTCTTCCCATTTCCTTTTGGTTGTTATAAACTTCATAACAAACTTAATACACCATATTCAAGGTATAAAAATGAAGAGTTGTAGTTATACCATATGCTGCTTACAAGTTAAACACAAATAATTTCGAAAGATTTTCTCTTCATAAAGTTATTTCAAAACACAACTTATTTGCGCGCTTTAACACCATTGTGTATTGCCTAATATTATAAAATATAGCTACAAAAGCATTGAAAACCACCAAACAGTTTAAGCACAAAACTAGCATAATTTTTTAATAATTAAAACTTTCAAATTACTACAATTCATAAATACTAAAACAAAAGAATCGAACAGCTAAAAATATTCTTGAAACCAGTTTCTGTTATCTAAAACCTTCACAACAAAATTGTATACTAATAGTTAACAATCTAAAAAAAAAATATATTTTACGCACGTATTTACAAATATACATAACGAAACACAAATATATATTATACATATGTTTTATTAATTTGCTCCGCGAAATAATATTCTGCATTAAAAGTTCTGTCTATTTCACGCGCAAGCAAACTCGCTTGTCGGCATTGCATTACATCTTGCAACATAGTGCTGTTGCAGTTCGCTATTGCCTGAACATTTATGAAATTGTAGCTACATGCATACACACATACAGGCAAATGGTATGTAATGAAATGTATATGCAGCAAGTACTTGCTAGGCAACAATACCAGTCAGCGAGCGGCGGCAACAACAGCTGAAGCAAAGCAGGCACACAGCAGCAGCAACAGTCGACGATAGCAGCGCTGCAAAGCGAATGTTGTGGTAGGCTAACATCGCTAAAATGCCAATAACTACATTAGATTTATGTATGTGGACTTATATACATATATACATACATTATATGTATAGTATGTATGTATGTTTAAATATATATGTATATTACAGCGCTTATTAGAAGCGCAGCGCAGTTGCAGAGTATTCTGCATGTGTTTGTGTGCACGCGAAGATATTTATAAATACGTGTATGTAGGCATGTGTGTGTAATATAAAGTTAAAAGCTCAAGCTGACACGTTCGCACATATATTTATATAATTATATATACATATTTATTGGTAACATAGCGTAGCTGTCAGTGATTGGTTTTTGATTTGCCTCGACCGCATGTAAGCAACACTCAACAGCAATAGTAATAACAACAAACAGTGGGTAGTGAATTGGCTATCATGCACTAATACCGCACACACAATGGCTAACATAACACCAGCGCCGCTCGCCACTGCTGTTACTAGCGCGTCTAAACGCCAGGCGATAAAAGACCAAAGCAATTGAAACTTAACATATTATTAGCTGAAATTTGCCGCTACACACACACGCACACGCATACAACTATAAATATTGTATATTTTCAACGCTTCTAAGCGCACTATTTACATATATGCAGCTGTATTACATATATATATTGTATATATGGTATATTTGTACTCAATATTTTGCATTTCAGCAAGTTTAGTCCACAATATTGCCATTGATAAGCATTTTTTGTTGCTAACTATGAAAGAAAATAACACAAATCGCCTGAAAAACTTTACACTGCATAACTGATATGTATATGTATGTATGTATTTTGTTTTTATTGGGCGTTATTGTTTTTGTTAACCACGAATTTGTGTTTCATTTCATTTTTCATGCCATACACGCCTGCCAATCATGCGCTCGGGCACTTCCTATCGCACACTACTCCACTAACATACTTAGTAGGCGAGCGTGCACACACGCGAGAATTTCAGCGCACATACCTATATATTTTTATACTTATATAGCAGTATGTATGTGTGTCTGCTTAATTTGCAGCCTCAAATTTCAATTGATTTTTTCCAAATTTTTTCGAATTTATACCAGAAAAGAAATATGTAAATAACATATATGTGTAACAAACTAAATTTTTGCATCTATTTATGTGGCCCACTGTGGCAATGCGTCGAAATCGACACTTGTGCGCGCTCGAAACCCATAAATCTGTTTGATTTGCTTGTACTTTCATCCATGACCTTGAGTTGCACACAGACGCGCGCACACAACAGTGAACTTATACAAGCAATGCGGTTAATATACACATAAGCAACAGTGTATATGTATATGTGTGTGTATTTATTTGTATATATGGCTTTATAACTGTATATATGCAAACATGCATTCACATTCACAGCGCCAGCGTCGCGTTTGTGGCTTAAGTCTTTTGTTTGCATAGCACATTTGCCCTGTTTTACCGTTTTATGGGCTATATGCGCTTTTTGTTTTAAGCGCTGGAGCTGCTCAGCTTTCGGTTTTACTCTTTTCGGTGGCAAATCTGGCGTGTTCGAAATTCGTTGTTTTTACAATGACATTTCTTTTGTTCCAGCGACGCACAATCACACGCCGATATATTCATACATTATTATAATTTTTTTTTTTTTGATTAACTGTATATAACAATATGAGCTTGCGTATTTATATTAGCAATCGCTGGTATTTGTGTTGGTGCCACAGCAGTCATGGTAAGAGCGCTGCAACACAAAGCAACGTGCAGGAATGGCAATAGCTCGAAGCGGAGAAGGCCAGCTGATGCCAATATGACACGATTACAGTGGTTCTGGATTATTTTAGTGAATTTGAATTTATATGAATTTTTGTGATTTTAAAGAGATTTTGTGGTGCATCGGAAATAATAAAATTATTTTGTGATGATTCATATTGCTGCTATCTAAAAACGCTTGAAACTCAATAAGGAGCATAGCTCACACGGTTTTGAAATTTTTATGTTTGGGTAAACTCTCTCCAAAATATTGTTTTAATATTTCACAATTTTTCGAAGTAGTACTACAAAGATCTCATGACTAAAATTCCAATATCTACAAGTTTCAATGGGTGAGCTAAGCAACTTAATATGTCAAACAAATTGTCTGCAATATTAACAATATTCGTTCTCGTTCTGAACGACCTTCGACCTTTTCAACGGATGAAAATATGAAAAAAGTAAAGCATATGATGCTTGAAAATCATCAGACAAGCATTAGAGAGATGTCAAGAGAGCTCGACATCACCCACGAGTCCGTTCAAATGATTTTGATGGATATTTTGGGTATGAAATGCGTTCTTACTCGACTCTTCCCGATAAAGCTGAAAAGTACAGTAAGTAGGTCTTTTTAGACATCTTTGGTCAAGCGAATTCCAATTCTACATTCACGGAGAACATTATAACTGCCGACTTAGCATGAGTTTATTAGTTTGACAAGCAAACAAGTCAGCAATCATCGGAATGGAACCCATTTTGAAGAAGATGAAAGCCTTCCCACAAAGTGCTTATAGAAAGTGTTTCGAGGACTGAAAAAATCGTTGGCATAAGTGTATTACATCAGGTGAGGACTACTTCGAAGGCTGTTAATTAAATATAATACTGTTTTGACAATGTGTAATACATTAAAAGGTATTTTCTTTTCAAAACTTCTTTTTCATTCGAATCTTAGTTAGACCAAGGTAGATCATTTTTGAAAGTAATAAAAATCATAGTAGAATAAAACCAAACGGAAATAGAATAAAATTAAATAGATTTTTTCTTGTAGAAAACTCCACTTTCTGATTCTATAAAGAATATATACATTACTACGGTAAATTTTTTCAGAAAATGAAAAAACAAACCCCAGCAGTACATTCATTATACCAACAGATAATGGAGATCTCACGAAGAAAACTACTAAACGACTTATTAAAAAACAGTAGGAAATGATGTAAGAATTTTCCTTTGAAAATTAGGATTTTTTCTAACATTAGGTAAAAATAAGAAGAATAAAAAATATTCTAAATAAAAAAATACAGTGTGTTTTGGGCATGAAATGGTAAGTTTTCAGCAAATTTCCAAAAAAAACTATTCTGTAAGAAAAAAGAGATAAATCGAATAAAATATCAAACTTTAATTTTTCGTATAAATTTTGAAATTTTTTATTAAGGTGTTCATATAAAGACATTTTTATTACCTACAACTTTGCCGTGTAACATTTTATCGATGTAGGCTGTCTAGTCCCTCAATTTTTGAGATAGCGATCAGCAATTTTGCACAAGTCCTTTCCTTCACAGAAGCTGCTCATTCGTCGAAACCGCCGATATCAGACCACTGTAGCATATACCTAACTGCCATGCAAAGTGAACGATCGTAATCAAGAAAGAAAAACTTTTTAATTTGACTAGATATTTTCATGAGATTTGTCATGGGTTATTGTTTAAGGCAATAATAAAATATGCTAAGGGATTTTGCAGAATGATCAGAAAACAGATATTTAGAAAGAATTTGAAAAGTAATTGAAAAGTTGATTTCACAAATTATTAAGAAAAAATAAATCTAAATGATTTATTCTCTTAGATTTCCTAATTTAGAAAATAAAAAAAATTTCTTCATTAAGATAGTACATGCCAAAAAATTAGGTGATTGATTAAATTAAGTAGATATCAGATATTCTATTATTACAATTCATTATCTAGTTTTACGATTCGATTTTTCTAAGTTTAAGACTATATACTGGTATATGCTGATATTTAAGTAGATGACCCGGATGATGGTAGAGTCGAAATACTTCGAGAAGAACTTTGTTATCATTCAAACCTTTTTATTTGTGTTTTTTTTTTAAAGAGGATTTTTATATAATGGGTGATCCAAGTAGAAGTACTTTTTATACTGAAACCGTTTGACCTTCCCCAACAACATCGCTTCGCTCTATGGGCTCTTGGAAAGTTCCAAGAAAATCCGACGTTTTCGAGCCAAATTTTGTTCAGCAATGAGGCCCATTTCTGGCTCAATGCGTATGTAAACAAGCAAAATTGTCACATTTGGGACGAAGAGATTCAAGAGAATCGTCGGTCTATATTTCTTTAAAAATTAGCGATGTCAGCGAGACCGTATTGACGGTTTTCGATACTTTACACTTCCTACATATCGCATCCATCAATAGATTTATTGAGAGAACACTTCGGTGAACAGATACTCACGTTCGTTGATTTCACACCGTTAGACTTTTTCTTGTGGGGATATGTAAAGTCTAAAATCTGTGCAGACAATCCCGCTTCGATTCAGGCCATGGAGCAAAAGATCACGTGTGTCAATCGCTAGTTACCAACCAAAATGCTTGAACGAGTCATAGAAAATTGGAATCAACTCAACGCAGCCAACATTTGAAAGAGATAATCTTCAAAAAATAAATGCCAAATGATGTTCTTTCGAATGATAATAAATATTCCCCATTAAATTCGAAATCTCTGTGTTTTTCTTTAAAAAGTAGGGAACTGCGAAAAACATCACACTTTATTAAACAAATAAGTCTTCCAAAGTATAATGAAGTTTAATAATCGGTGATTGACTTTGACTTTGGGTTCTCTTAATTCCGCAGGAGGCTGTGGTATCCGAAAGAAGTGTCTGACGGTGAGATTGATTAAAAATTGTTTCAAAATGAAAATCTTAATCTTACCAGAGAGAGAGAATACAGATAATAATCAAAGGACAAGTCACAATTCATATTTTTCACAAAATGTATGCTCAAAAAAAGTAATTTTTTATGGAAAAATTTATATAATCAAAAATTGCATGTCTTCAGTCATTACCTGACAAATTTATTTAAGAACGACGTGTGAAAATTTCAGCTCAATCGGTTGTTTCAGAAAAGTTTTCTTAAACGACTTTTGAAACAGCATTTCGAAAAGAACACGTTTAGCTCATATCCTCGAAATTATATGCCGGATCGACTTCAAATTTTTGTAGAATGTATTCAAATATAGGTACATACAATATACATTTATTATATATGTAAAACAGATTTTTTTAAATTCACAAGCCCGTTAACTGAAAGCGTTCAAGTCCATCATGAAGCAAAATACGTAAAAGAAAACCCCAGCAAATATCGGTTTCTACAATTTCAAAACACTACAACAACAAAAGAATCTTTTTACTAACAAATAGCTCGTTGCGCACACACAGTGCCGCAAAAGTGGTGTGGCAACAATAAGCCAGCAGCTGTAACGCCAGCACCACAAACAACACAAACAAACCCATGGCAGCAGTGAGTGTAGCCGATCGGTTACTTGGCAACGCGTCGCAGCGGTCGCGTCGATAATTTCAAACTAATATTTACGTTGTCATTTTTCGAACTTTTTTTATAGTAGTACAAGCGATATTAGCGTATTTAATAAATCTTTTTGCGATAAAAATAAATAAAATTAGCGAAAACAATAAAAGCACAAAGAAATTGAAGCTGACTTTTGCAGCATCATCATAGCATCATCGCGGTTTGGGGCTTTTGGGGCGTGCAGTACAAAAGTCTTTAATGAATTGAAATGTTCAAAATTATTTTAAGTATGAATGCGAGGTGATTCTCCAAATGCAATGAGCAGGCTACGCTTAAATTTAAATTTTGTGATTTCGCAATTTCGGCCAACAGCAACAGGCCGCACAGCAAAACACTTACCACTTACCAACAAAATGCAGACGCAACATTGAACCAGCGATTTCCGTTGACGCCGCCGCTGCCGATTAATGCAGCTGGTTAATCCCAAATTTATTGTGTTTGAAATTCCGAAGAAGATGCTTTTGGCTGGTTTGTGTTTTTTAATATTTTTTTACTGTTTAATTTTTTGTTTTTTTTACAGTTTATTTTTATTTTTTGCTGTAATTGTATTTTAGTTTGTTTTTAATGTTTTGTTGTTGATGTTCTTTTTCTTTTTTTTTCTTTTACGCAGCGCTGTTGTTTGTGGTTTCCGAAATGCAGTTAGTGCCAAGTCGCTGGCTTATTTATTTGGCGAGAAAATTTTTATGTGGAAAGTCGCCATTAGCCGAAGATGTTTCAACGCGACTTTTAAGACGAACTTAAGTGTTTTGTTGTTGTTTTTTTGCGTTTTTTCGCAATGTACGTCTTGTTGTGATTTGTTTATTTGGCGGATTTCGCAGTGTGTCACACATAAAGCACTTGGAGTCGCGTTCGAAATTCTGTTGGCGTACCAAGCAGCTGAGTATCGCGGTTGCGCTGTGCGATTTTGCACACAATTTCCAACGTTTTACGGCTGTTTTGTTGTTGTTTTTGTTTTTGGCACTATTTCGTTGTTTTACGTTTTGGTGTTTTATTTTTATTTTATATTTAACGTAAATGTTTTTAAAAACACCGTTTTTGAAATTTATTTTTCTAATGGTTTTGTTGTTGTTGTTTTGTTTAAGCACTTTAAAATGTATAATTGTTTGGCATAAATATGGCTGCAGTGTGTTTGCGCAATGTATTGTACAAATTTTGTGGCTTTTTATCGCTGCTCTGTATGCTAGAGTCTGCTGACTGATTGAGTGATTAACTGACTAACTAACTGATTTGAGATTTATGCAGCTTTTTGCGTGTGTTGTTTTTTTTTTTGCAATTTTAATTTTATTTTTTGTGTCTTATTTGTGCTTAATTATGTTTGCTGGCGCTGCCCATAAATTCCTTGCCGTTCACTTGACCAAGTTTTCGCATTTACGCTTACTATTTTTTGTTGTTGTATATTATATTATTGTATTTTTTGTTCTGTTACAAGTTTCTGCGCGTTTCAATTAATTTCAAATTCATGTAAAATTTGTGATTTTTTTGGATTTTTTTAAATTTTTCTAAATTTTTGAAAGTATTTTTTGCGGTTTACTTCAGATTATTGTAAAATTTGTGAAATTTTTTAAATTATTTTTTCAATTTATTTTAAATTTTTTGTAATAAATATTATATTTATATTTCAATTAATTTCAAATTTTTTGAAATTTTTGAAATTATTTTTCGATTATTTTCCGGTTTTTGTAAAATTTGCGAAATTATTTTTTCGGTTTATTTCAAATTATTTGTAATATATGTGAAATATTTTTTTTTCAGTTCATTTCAAATTTTTTAAATTATTCTTTCGATTTATTTAAAATTTGTGTAAATTTGTGAAATTACTTTTTTCAGTTTATTTCAAATTTTTATGAAATTTTTTCAATTACTTTTTCGACTTTTTTCAAACTTATTTAATTTTTTTTTCCATTTATTTCAATTTTTTGTAAAATTCGTGAAATAATTTCTTTTATAATTTTCTGTATTAAAAACGCTTGCGGCACACACTCTGAAAACTGAATCTAACTGACTGGTTCGAATATTTTGGTTTTCAAATAACTGCTTTCGCGACTTTTTTGTTGCTGTTGTTGCTTTAGAATGTCCTTAAATCGGTTTTCAGCTGTGTGTTCACTTTGTCACCACTTTCAACTTTTTTCGCACACACTCGCTACACACACACACAAATGCGCGTTTAGCAATTATCAATTTATATATACAAATATATATATTTTGTTAAATTGTTCCCCACGCTTGTTTGACTCGTTTGTCGCCGCTTGCATTGACTTTTACTTTTGCATGTTTTTTTTGTTTTTTTTGCAATTTTTAATAATTTTTTCTTAACGCGCACGTTTTGTCACCACGTCAAATAGCAGCAAAAGAAGACTGCTTGTAAGCCAAAAAATACATGAAAAAAAATGCTTTTGTTACGAAAAAATTACAAACGATAATTCTCAACACCGAAAATTGACAAGAAAAACGCCAAAAATTCTCTGAATTCGTTAATTCGTTTTGAGCAGTCGAACAGCTATGTTTTTTTGTTGTTGTTGCTATTGTTGTTTATACCGTGCACAGCCGTCTTTCTAGTCTAGTCACTGGCACTGCTGCTGTTGTTGTTGTTGCTGTTGCTCACATGCACTGCTTTTGCTGTCGCCGCTGCGAAACGTTTTTATGCTTGCCGTTCAAGTCAAGTTCTGCGTCCGAATCGCTTCAGCGTCCGCATTTAACTGAATTACTAAAATGATCTGAGACAGAAACTAAAACTGAAAACTGATAGCAAATGACTTGGCGCAAATGTCCATATTTGCATGCATGTGTGTGCGTGTGTGTGAGTGTGTGCCAGTTAGACCAGCTACATTGTAATCTGCAGAATGTGTGCTCAAGACCAAGACCAAGTCTCAGAAGAAAACAGCCAGCCAGCAAAGACAGCAAAGGCTAAGGCAAAGGTACACGATAAATGGCAAACTGGCAGCGCGAACAGCAAACGCGCTCATAACAGCTGAGCAGAGCGCCACAGCGCTAAACCGTAACAAAATTCAGAGCAAAACTCGCACAACAACACAAATATGGCAAAATTTAACAAAAACAGCAGCGCACGCATATTGGCACAGCGCACTCGCCAAAATCGAACGGAGTGTAAAGTTAGCACTTGCAATATGCGCGGCGAATATCGCAAAAGTTGGTCTCAGCAATGATTGCTGTTGCTGTTGCCGTTATTGCTGCTCCGTGGCTGCTGCAGAAACTTGTTAAATTTGAGCAAGCGCTGCATTGACTGCTCTCAACGGATCGATATGTGCTCATTGCACATTTGTTGTTGTGTTTGTACCACTACTTATTGCTGTTGTTGTTGTTGCTGCTGTTTTATTAGCCGTCTTAATGCGGCCGCTCTAATAGCACTTCTGGTGCTCAAGCCAAATCGCAGCTTCAAGTTCACTTCAAGCGGCCACTTACACATCAAACATGCATGCGAACATACACACACACACTTACATAAATGTTTGGACCACACGCGCACATACGCACATGCATATGTTCAATGCCCAAACCGTCAAATACTTGTATTTTCTATGACCGCTTTGACCACTTTATGACTTCGCGTCACCCTCAGCTGTGTTGTTGTTGTTGTGGCATGTGGAAAATCACTCTCACTCTTTTATATTGCTATGCTATTAATAATTTTCTTGTCGTCGTTCTTTAATTGCTTGTTTTAGCCGTGTTTAGTTGTTTGGGTTTTGCTTCGCCGTGGCGCAATCTCAGCTGTAAAGTTCGTTTTTCGCTTTTTTGCCAAGTTCTCTTAGCGCACAAAACTCTTATGAATTTATTTAGTGCTCTTTGGCTCTTTGTTGGCTTATAAGTGAGCTTCAAATCAGCTGATTGTAGGCTTAATAACGATAAAAAAATAAACGCGAAGAAAAGGTTGCATGTTAGAGTTGATAACTTATCAAAAATGTGTGAATACCATTTGGGTTATAGATTTAGTGAAAAATAGGGTATGTCACTAAAACAAAATTATTCGCATTTAAGAAATAACATATATTTAGCAATTTATACGTAAAAACTTTATACCTGTGCACATCTGGTAGAATTATTTTGTAATTATAATGTAATAATTCCTTTAAAGAATCCCACCTTATGACCTAAAATAATAAAATGGGATATAATGGAATACAATTGAAATTTAGAGAGAATATTATCCTGATATCAATATATCGGTGTATCCAAAATGGATTGAATCTGGTTAATACGTCCCTGTGACTGTGTGTCATAAGAGTTATCTCAATAAAAATGATAGAGCGTGTTTTACTCATCACAGTGTTTTTTTCTGCATAAAATGGATAAAATTGGGCGAGAACTTGATCTAGCCCCCCTATAACTAATATCAAGATTTTCGAACATCCTACTGAATTTACTTCATCTGATTGGTAATGAGCTAGCCTAATGAAACTCAGGTAATATTCTGTTAACAGATAAATTCGGGTCTTTTTACCTCAAAGTTTGATTATCTCAATTAGACGATTAAACACAGTGATTTGAAATTTTTACAATAAAAATAAAAAACTCTTCTGAGAATAATAATTTTTTCGCGGGAATTTTTAAAGTTTGAAAAGCCAACTTTCTGAATATGTGATGGTTATTTTTGAGAAACGAAAATTAATTGGTGAAATTTTAGTTTGTATGAAAAAACGAAAATTCCTATGTTAAATGTATAGAAAACTAAAATAAAAAAAAGCGAACCCTTAGAGTTAAGCTACAGCGAATGGCTTGGGGGAGGATTTTTTTTTGTGAATCACTAACATTTGAGGGGGTAAGATTTAAAAAAAAATTAAAAAAATTTTTTGGAGCACACTAATATATACAATAATTTTCGTTTTTTTAACAAACTCCCGAATATGTCGGTATGAGTTATGTATAGAATATTATATGTCTATATAAAATTGCTTGGATTCCGATCTTCTGGTTGAAGCTCTACACCTTAAAGCGTAATGTGGGCTTGCGAGTTTCAAAAAATCGATTTTTTTTATTGTTATTATTAAATTCTACAACACCTTTAGAATATTGTCCTAAATTTCCAAGTTGATCCGAGTAAGAGTTTCAAAGATACAGTCTTGAGAACCTGTGCGCTCGAGGATAGCTAGGCTAAGTGCGCCGTCTTTAAACGCGTTTTTCTCGAAACTTTGTTTTTGAAGTCGGTTGGAAAGATTTCTCGAAAACTACTCAATCTTCTTCATGAAATTGTACGCAGGTCTTTGAGATACAGTTCTTAAACAGTTGAAAGAAGGTTTTTTTTATTAACAACTATTTGGAAAAAAAATCTCGCAGAATTTCCACTGAAATTTTACTTTTTTTGTAAAAATGTCTGCCAAAAATCCACTTTTCAGTTTTTTTCACTTTAGACACTCCTGTAAAAAGTTATCCTGCCAACGCGGGCGCATCTTTTTTCCGAAGAGTCACCGGAAATGACGTTGCAATAGCCTAATTGATTTTTTTCCAAACATTTCACAGTTTCATTGTTAATAGTGTATGTTTGTAACAATAAAAAGTTCCAATAAAATATAACGTTTTTTATTGTTTGAAAAAATCGGTTTTTTACCCTTAGGATGGCTTCCCTGGCTTTGATTCCTTCAAGCTGCAAGAGTAAAAAAATGTGCGGTTGCACCCGAACTTAGCCCTTCCTTGCTTGTTTTGTAATGTTTTATTTTTTTCCATTTACAACTGGACTAAAGTTTAATATGTTTATATGACTATTTTTGCTCTTTAAAAGTGACATGTGCACATACGTTGCTTCTATAATGAGAGTCAGAAATCTTTGCCCATAAAAAGATGGTTACGTACCATAATAACAAAACAATGAGTCAAATAGTATTCCAGCTTTAAGATAAGATAAGATAATAGGTTATGCCCTTAAAATTATATACCAAAATTTTAAAGAAATATTTCGTATATTTTTTTAGTAACATACTTCTAAAGTCTAAATGTCTTTATAGATGTTATTCTCAAAACTTTCAAATATGCTTGAGGGATTACTCAGAGATAAATATATATAGTTCTCCATACAACGACCTTCGCTGATTTTAAAGCCGTCTTCGACAGCATGAAAAGGAACTATAGGCCGCTATGTCTAAACTTGGTATCTTAGCAAAGCTAATACGGCTGTGTAAGCTGACGTTGATCAACACCGATAGCTCTGTCAGGATCGAGAAAGACCTCTCTGTACCGTTCGATACCAAGCGAGGTTTAAATTCAGTTCTTTTAAACGCCACCATTATTAATAATTAACGGACAAAATCTCCAAGGGAGATATTTTTTAGGTTTCATCTAAGTTCTCCTTACTCGGAATTACTGCAATAGTGGAGTACTTTTATTTTGTAGCATCAGAAAGCGCGTGTACTTGAAAAATATTTAGATTTTCTTATTTAATGTTTATTTTTAGTATTTTTACACTTGATATTTGATACACTTAATGTTTATACCCTAAATATACACGTAGCCTTAAAATTTTAAAACAATTGATACTACAGGATTTTTAATATTCCCAAACAACTGATTGTGCACCTTAAAGAATTATATTTTTAATAAAAACGAAACTCATTCAAAATCCCATCTAGCATATAAATTTACTTTGCAGCAATCCGTGGATAGGTGGAGGTATAATTGAGCTATCTCCTATATTACAGTTTTTTCCATATCTTTAGTTTAAATAACTTAGTATCAATATAAGTATTAACAATAACCCGACACCGCCATAGTAAAGAAACCTTCAATTGGTACTCAATCAATCACTCCAAGACGAATTTCGTGAAGGTCATTTAAAATCCGTTTTTATTCCGGAAACTATTGATGCTGACCGCAAACTGATATCGCAATATTAAGATGTGTCCCATCGTGAGATTAAGACAACTATGGGTAGCAGAGAAACCAGCATATAGTCAGTGAAAATTACGTTGTAAAAAAAATTTTACCCAAACAATACGTCTATTGCTCCAAAACACTACAGAAACTACTTTATTAGAGCTAATTTAAGAAACGAGGAGATGTGCCATTCGAATGGATTTCAAAGCGTGCTAATTGCTTTCCAAGGGAACGCTTTGCGTTAATAAATTGTTAGATTTATTATAAACTCTAAACGACAGCATGAACATTAAGTAACTATGTCTGAGTATCTAATTTAGTACGGAACTCCGAGCATATCAGTACTTAGCTTTTATATAGTTAGGCTCCGCAGTAGTTAAAATTCTTATTAAGGAATACAACAACACTACAATGAGTCCCAGAGCTATATTCAACAATTATTCGTAGTTTATGACATATTTGTTGTTTTTGCGAATGGCTCGACTTAAAGAAAGAAACCGAACGAGGTGTTCTAATAATAGTACCATATTATTGGAACATCACCAACCATACCAGTTTATTGTAAATTATGACTTTTTATAAATAATCACTCTCTTATATTCATAGTGTTTTATAACAGTAGAAGCTTATACGATAGGCACATCTACATATGCACGTGTCAAAACACATCAGTACCACCATTTAGCGCAAAATCAGATATCGAGTTCGTGTCTTAAGTCTTTCGTTTGCAAATCAATAGTCGCCACAAGCCTCACAAATAAGCCGGTCAGTAGCAGCGAATATCTCACAAAATCCGCAGATTTACAAACCAGAATTAACAGCACATACTCTAAGTGTTTGTATGTGCCAATTTCATAATCATAATCCCTCTACTTAACGCTCAGAGTGGCTGTTGGCCACTTAGAAGCCCGTGTGCGTACAAACGAGTCCCCTACAATTCTAAGGAGAACAATTTTTCAATTAAGCGCACAATTATCAAGTAATTATAATAACGCATTTTGTGACAGTTGATCATATCGTTGCCACAACAACAAAAGAACAAAAACGGCAGTTAATTCGCTATGCTTACATGAAAAGAAATCGATGTCAGTCCCAACAAGCTAAATGAGCGGAGGGACAGACAAATGAACGGACAAATGGACGAATGGACGGACATCGTAAGCATGTGTCATGGTGTGACCACATTGTTTCACCGGCATTTCAATACGTTCGTCGATTTGGAGTGGACGCCGTATAGGCTAGGCCGCAGGCGAATATTGATATTCACTCATTTGCTGTCATTTGGACGCTTTAGGGGCAGTGATCGACTTTCAAGCATATTTATATAACCTGAATAGACAGAGATATACATATATGTTATCAACTGCAATATCTTAGGGATTTATAATTCGGAAATGAAAAAAATGCAAAAAACACATACTTGTATGTACTATTTATACAAAACTCTTTCAATAGTTGTTGAGCCTACTTTTAGGCGGAACTTTATTTGTTTAAAAGTGCACATTGAACCCTACCAAAGATGTGTTACAGTTGATATATGTTCTTAAATCCACCAATGCCGCTTAAAATGGCGGCTACTGGACCAATCTCCTGAATCACCTTTTTCAAGATAACTTCTACAAGTGGCGGGGATTCTGAAACCCCTTGATATGTTAAATAAAGTAATTAACTGGAGTTTATTCCGCCGAAGACGTGCTCGTAAAGTACGTACGTTTTTTGCAAAATTACGGGCCTGAAAATGCTTCGCCGGGTACTAAAGATAATAGCCGAAACCAAACGTGCTACTAAATCAGCGTATTCATAGAAATTTAGAAAATACAACAGTTCATATTAATCGGTAAAGAAACAGAAGCAGCCCATCAGCCGCTCGACCTCTGGACACAGCTTGTAATTTACCCGTAAGATTACCGAAACCAAGGATTGAGAATGTTGTGAGGAATGTTGAAGAAGCGAACAGAGAATGCAACAAACTCAGACGAGTTGCTTTTATACACCAAGCGGAGCTATTTCGAAGCCAGAATATTGCTGTATAAAACCTCCGAGGGACCAAACACACTTAAAGGTCACCTCAGGAGCTGCGCATGAACCAATACTCGCAGAACACAAATGTGGCTTGATGCGCGAGGTCTTAAACTTTCCCCTGAAAAGACCGAGGTTATATCGCAAAAAAATAGCTATGCGTACACCAATAGAAACTCTAAGCACACAGAAGGTTGACAACTATATGTATGGAAGATTAGACTCCACTCTACTGGACGCAAATCCCACACACTACGAAAAAAGCGTCTAAAATAAATTGTCTACTTAGAAGATTGATAGCCAAGATCGAACAGGAGACAGGAGAAACCGGAGCTTTTGATGTTGACAACACGGAATAATTTGCTGTACAGAGCGAATGTCAACAAGTGTTTCGCATAGCTGCTCTAAGAATACTCAAGAATACTGTACATATCGTACATATCGTACAGCCTCGGAGAAAGCTTTGTATATAATGAGCGGAAGCACGCCCATCGACTTACTAGAATAAATATTCCCACCACAAAAGAGAAAATAAAGAACGATACCTTCGAACAATGGCAATTTCGTTGAGAGCTGAGACGTGATGGTAAACGGACGGCAAAGATAATCTGAAACATAAAAGAATGGTCCAACAGGAAAAATCGTGAGGTGGATTTTTATATTACCGGACACAGATATTTTAGGAAATATCTATAAAAAAATGGGAAAAGTTAAGGAGACGAAGTAATCGAGGATGACGCTGAAAATTTGTTTTTCAAAAGCATTCGCTTGCAAACACAGCGAAGTAGGCTTCACACTTTGGTCGGAAAAAGAGGAAAACCATAAAAATATGAAATTATATCCAAAACGAACTATGGATAAAAAATTGAGACTTGAACGCAAGTAATAATATGTAAATCTTAAGACGAGAAGTATGGAACACCATCCTGTAGTAATGCGAAAGCGGTCCCAGAGTGGACAATGGACTATTGCTGTGATTACACAATGGTGACGCAGAAGCAACCGCCCCCGAAAGGAATGCTCTTAAAAATTTATTGTTTTTAGGACTCAAAAAGCTAAAAAAACTGTTTGATTTTTGAATACTCTAAGACACTTTCTGTGCCTAACTTCTGTAAAGGAGGATGATGATGTGGATTAATAATTGGGTATATTCTTTATGTGGATTAAATATTTGTACCAATCAGACAGACTTGCTCGCGACATACTGCTATCACCGAAGGCCTTCTCTAACATTCTGAAATTTGATTCTGCACACAAAATTTATTGAAACTTCTTTCTGGAATAATTTCTTGTAAAAATAACCGCACTTTAAGTATTTCAGAAAAATAAATTTGTACTAAGCCCTAATTATGCTGATATGACAGTTGACATAGATGTCTCTGACAGTCATGTCAATCGCGCGAAATTTATATTACATGGCATTAATCTATACTATAGTTTGATATCTGAACGATATTCAACGAATGTTTTTATTGTAGCATAATTTTTGAATACAACAAATTAATTTGCAAGCTATATACATTAGTAAACCTATTTTGAAATAAGAACGACACTTTATTATTATTTTGAAAAGTATTTATATATTTTTTTAAACCGTATTAAAATTCCTCACATAATTTCGTTAAAGTAGTAAAACAAGAATAGAATACCAGTAAATAAAAATTACAAACAGTACATTTAATGCGCTAACACATCAAGGTTGCTATGGTAAGGTGGGGTATAGACGGGGTAAAATTGTCATAAGTGGTTTTTCATACTAGCATTTATTAGCTGACGAATTGTTTTTTATTTTTTCACCAAGTATTCATTGGTTTATCAAGAACATGAATTTACTGCATTCAAATTGAATTAACTTTTTGGTAATTATGTTGACCTTTGTGTGTTATAATACATATTAATTGAACGTTTTGCCTACGCGTATAGACAACAAATGCATAAGTAAAGACATTATTATATTTACTTTAGTTTACGCACTTAATTTTAGTTGCACATATTTTCTGCTATATATAGCTATTGATTTTTGTGTTACACAATTTTGTTTTTGTTTGCTTTTTTTATTTTGTTTCTTTTTGTTTTTTTGATTCAGTAGTGAACTCTATCAATTTGTTCATAAAAATCACTCAAATACACTAACAACTATCTTTTATTTTTCAAAATATATAATTGTGAAGTTTTGTAAATTTTATTTCCACAAATTAATTTAATTTATATCTCAGATATCTTTTATTAGTTTTTGTATATACGCTTATGTGTGAAATTCAAAATATTCGCATACATATAAAAATAAAATTTTAAGCTACATAATATTCTTATTCATTAGTATTTTATTGAATATTTTTTTATTATCTGTTAGCTATCCTGCAACTTTTGTTTTTTTAAAATCACGTATATATGTTATTATTGCCTTTTAATAATATTATTTGACTTATAATTCATACAGTCTGATATAAAATATTTAAATATATTTTTTAACAATAGAATTAAGTAATTATAATAACTAAATCAAATGTTTAATATATACAGAATACATAATTTTAAAATCATTTTTGATTTCTTTAATTTGGTTAGTTTTTGGATTTTGGACTCTTTGAAACAAATATAAATGGAAATTAAGTGTACTTATATTGAACATTTTAAGCTATTATTCTCAAAAATTTAAAATCATTTGCGAAAATTAGGCATATTTGTTTACAATATCTGAATATTATCGCAAATATTATAAATAAAATTAATTTGTTAATTATTTCGAAAAGTAAAAATGCAAAGTACTTGAAATCATTTTGTTTTTCATAATTCGAAAAGGATCACTCCAAGATCTCTTTAAAGCATTTTATAAATATTCAAAAATTAAGAAACCAAAAGCCAAAAAGAAAAAATCGAAAATCGAAAGTAATGATCTATAAAAAACTATTCACAGAAAATCAATAATACATTGTGACAAAAAGTCAATCATCAATGTTTATTGTGTCGCCTTCAAAGAAATCTCCACCAGATGTAATACACTTATGCCAACGATTTTTTCAGTCCTTGAAACACTTTTCATTAGCACTTTTTGTGATGGCCTTCAGCTCCTTCAGTGAATTTTGTTTTATGTGTTCGTTCGACTGAAAACAGGTTTCACGGAGCGGCAATTTCAGTTTGAGGAACACGAAAAAATCACACGGAGTCAAATCTAGTGAATACGGTGGTTGATCGATGGTATTCACTGCGTTTTTGGCTTTAAATCTATGAATAATATTTCCACAAATTTGACCGTTTTCAACGGATGTTCTCACGCAAACAATGAAGGCCAAATAGAACGCCTTATTGACCATATGTCCCTCCAGAACAAATTCATGATGGACCATACCATCAATATCAAAAAAACAAGCATCACCTTGATTTTTGTGCGGCTTTGGCGTGGTTATTTTGGTTTCGCCTCGTTTTTCCCCCTCCATACCGATGATTTTTGATTTGTTTGCATGTCAAACTCATAAACCCATGTCTCATCGACAGTTATAATGGTCTCCATGAATGTGTAAACGGAATTCACGCGATCAAGCATGTCCAAGGAGACCTGTTTACGGTACCCTTTTTGAAAAAAAAAAATGCAGCAGTATCCACCAAAATCATTTGAACGGACTCGCGAGAGATGTCGAGCTCTCTTGCCATCTCTCTAGCCCTTGCCTGATGATTTTCAAGCACCATGTCCTTCACTTTTTTAATATATTCATTAGTTGAAAATGTCGAAGGTCGTCCAGAACGACTGCTTGACAGATCGCGCTCATATTTGGCATAACAATTAAGGACAGTCTTACCACATTGGTAAAATACATTTCTGTTTTTTTTTGAAATATCATTTACCTGGAGAATTTAATAGCAATTTCCGGGTGCTTTTTTGTCACAATTTTCTTTTTGGTACAAAATTTGACATTTTCCACACGAAAAAATATGATGTTGCTTGTTCAATGACTGTAAGGTTATTGAATTGTTTAACAGATGTCCTGCCAACCTAACAAAAAAAAATGAAGGCTCGTTCACAACAAATTTTCCCCAATTTTCAGTTTATAGGCACGACTCTTAACAAAGCTTAAGCTATTTTTGGGCAAAAAATTTTCCGAAACTGAATTACATAAAGTGCATTCGGCAATTTTTACGATGAGTGGAATTATTCAACAAAGAAGTTCCATTAAAATTTGTGGGGAATAAAATTTCTGATTCCGAAACATTCAGAACATTGAAAAATGCCTTCTTTGATAATGGTTTGTCGCGATCAAGTGTTTTAGATTGGTACAAAATATTCAAAGAGGGATGAGACCGCGATGAACCACGTCCAGTACGGCCATCAACATCAAGTAATGACCAACACTTCAATAAAATAAAGGAATTGATTTTGCTTGAATTAACACTATTAACAGTCAGAGATATAACTGGCATCGTTAGAATATCGGAAGGATTAGTGAAAACCATTTAGGCCTAAGAAATGTGAAAGCACTATTGGTTCCAAAATAACACAATTTTTTCGAAATACAGCGTCGCGTTAACGTCTTTGAAACAATGCTTTCCAACTACCAGGATGTAATAAAAAGTATTGTTACTGGCGATAACTATTGGATATATGCTTACGTCACGGAAACAGACGATCAATCGGCCGAAGATCGTGGCAAAGGTGAGCTGAAGCCGAAAAAATCACGTCAAAACAGTCAAAAGTTAAGGTTACGTTGACAGTTTTCTTCAGTTATCGAGGTGTTATGCACTCCGAGTTCATTCCGACCGGCCAACAGTCAGCAAGAAATACTATTTGAGTGTTGTGCGTTCTTTGCGTGAAGCTATTCTTAAATGCGGCCGGATTTATGGACCGACAACTCTTGGTTATTGCACCACTATAATGTACATTCGCATACTGCATTAATACTTCCTGAGTTTTTCAACAAATTTTCAACCAATATCGTGCCGCCGCAACCAACGTATTCGCCTGATTCTATTCATCAAATTCAAACGACCTCTCCTGGGAAACCGTTTTTAGTCAATTGAAGACATTAAAAGTGAATCGCTACGCGCAGGGAAGGCTATTCCGCAAATTGACTTTAACAACTGTTTTTAGGTTTTGAAAAAACGTTTGCACAAGTGTGTTGGGGTCAATTGGGATTACTTTGAGGTGGACAACATAGATTTGTACGAATAACCTAATTTGAAAATTATGAACAAATTCTTACAATTTTTTGCTTATACTCGTAGTAGTATATTACTTATAAGAATTTTATGCCTTGTAGTGTGCATTCCTTATATTTGCTAACTAAACTGAAATAGGAATGATATTATTGATGAAATTCATTCGCGAGTTAGATTGAGAGATTTAGAGTTAGATTGGTCACTTGGTTTAGTCTTTAAATAAGATAATAAGACTTTAAGATTTCAGCATCTAAGTTTCTGCCCAATATTTATTTTCCTGCTGACTAATTATGAACGAATCCTGAGAACTTGTGAAATATAACCGGGTTTGTGATGGGAAAACATTTTGAGTGTCCTTGTTATGACCTCTTGCTGGAGAACGGGTTATAGTAAATGATCAAAACTCAACTTAAAAAGCAAACTTATATAGGAGCCTTATAATTTTCTGAATCTATCTACATATTGAAAATTTGGCAAGCAATTTCCCATCCATATTAATGTATCAATATTTGAATAGTTTATTTGCGAACTCATCATAAATCATGTTTACAATATTTTGGGCGAAAATTTAATTAATCAGCTTTTATTGTTTGTATTTTTAATAAATATTCCTGTATGTATAACTTTCAGTAATGTATATTATATTTTTTAAGATTAAACCCTCTTTAAACGTGTAATTATTTTATGTTTTTATTTCTAAAAACAGATTTTAATAAAAAATATATATTTCATAATTGCTGTAATAGTTTTTAACTCCACTTTAAATAGCTACTGTAATATTTTGTTTTTGTTTTTTAAGTTAACAGATTGTCAGAACTATTTAATTAATTCAAATAGATTACAAATAAATCGTACTTTTATTACTTTGAACTTTGGTATTAATATTATTCATAATAATGTCTTACATTGTTCCTATATAGTTAGAATAAATAAAAATAAGAATTTAACATTTAAACTGAAAGTGTTTTATTTCAAACATTTACATTCAGTATTATTGTAGGTCACACCCTTTCAGCACAATTACTTAAGCAAATATTCCAACGAAAAGCGCAACGCGTTTTAAAACATCCAATTATCGAATTTGCCCCGACGTGTTGCCTGTTGTTGTCTGCAGTTTTTGTAAAGCAAATAGATAGAGAAATTCACAGAAAAGAAACACACAAAGAATTTACATTTTCAGCACTTTTTGAAGAGAAAATAAAATATACATACGTTTAGGTTAGCTAATCAGAAACACTACATATATAAATTTTCTTAATACATAAAGTGCTACGGGCATATGTATGTACAAGTATTCACCCGAAACTAGCAGCTGGATTAAAAAAATTGAAAATGTAAAAAAAATCTAAAAAATTAGACAGCAAATAAGACTAAAGTTTCATAAATTTACAATTAGCGGAATGTTGGTAAATATGTTGAAAACATCATTAAAAATAACATATGTATGTAGACATCGTATAGATGTGGAAAAAAATACTCGTTAAAGATCAAGTTTTTGTTATTCAATGAAACGGTAAAAAAGTTCCTTTAGAGGAAAATTTTAGTTCATAAAATTATTCATAAAAATAGTATCAATACTTTTTTCGTAAGAGACACCGTCTCCTTTATAAATTATATTATAAAAACAAAGAAATCTTACTTTACGAGGAAGCTGAGAGACCTCTTCTTTGACTTTTGGCAATCGAATTGAATTTTGGTTGAAGTTTTGAAATTTAGTATTGTGGTTGTCAACTCAACCAAACAAAAAAATTTCGGTTAAAATGTTGTCAAACTTTCTCTTTTTTTGGTTAACAAATTCCAACTCTGTACCTGTGGGGATGAGTGTTAAGAAATGTTTACTGGTACCAAGCAGTTGTACTTAAACATTATGGAAATTATTTATTAACTAATATAAATAGAAAATGGGTAGAAAGAGCTATTTTATTTATAATTTTAAACTATTTTAATCAGTTATTATGTGCAAATGCATGGAAAGGTGGACAATTTGTTGATCTCGTGGAGTAGAATTCCGAAACTGGACGAGACGAGCTGCAGTTTGAAAACAGTAAAAAATGAAATTAAGGGACCGGGGGAAGCGTTTCCAACATAGAGAGTCGATACAATCTCCTACTCCTAGGAGTACATTATTTTGAATGAATTAAATATTTTTTTGCTCTTCTTCTTTTTTTAAAGTTAGCAACACAAATGAATCTTCAACTGAAATAGCAGAAATTAATTAATTAAAAAATACTTCAAAAAATTTAAAAGTTCTTAATTCAATTATTTAAAAATTATTAAAATATCGAAATTCTTGAAAAAATTCAACAATATTTTAAATGTTTAATAGTAATATGACAGTACATTTCGTAAGCAGAGAAACGTCATATATTAAAGAATACTTAATAAAATTTTATAAATATTACTTATAATTTGAAAATTTCGTTAAGTTTTCAAAAATTTGTTGATATTATAAAAACAATTAAAACCATAATTTTTTTAATTAAGAAAAATTGAAATAAATAATATTATTAATAAAAAAATCTTTAAAGTTTAAAAATTATCAAAAAAGTTAAAATTCTTTCTACTTTTAAAAATAAAACAATTATCAAACAAAATCCTTAAAATTTATTTAAATTTTTAAAACTTTATTCAAATTATATAAAAAATAATTTTAAAATTAAAAAAAAATAAAGAAAATATTTACCTGAAACAATAAATTCAAAAATTAATAAAAACAAATTTAAAATTTTTTAAAAGATTTAAAAAGAAATATTTAAAACAAAATTTGAATTTAATTTAAAAAATTAAAATAAAACTTACAAAAAAAAACAAAAACGTTTTCTTCGGCTGCACCGAAGCTAATATACCCCTCACAGGTGCATTTCTTTTAGTAACTATGTGTTCCGTTTGTATGGAAGCTATATGCTATAGTAATCCGATCTGAACAATTTTTTCGGAGATTATATTATTACCTTAACCAGAAATCTATGCCAAATTTCGTGAATATATCTTGTCAAATGTGAAAGTTTTCCATACAAAAACTTGATTCCGATTGTTCAGTTTGTATGGCAGCTATATGTTATAGTGGTCCGATATTGGCAGTTCCGACAACTGAGCAGCTTCTTGAAGAGAAAATGACGTTTGCAAAAACACGATATCTTAAAAACTGAGGGACTACTTCGTATACATACATACATATATACAGACGGACAGACAGACAGACGAACATGGCTAAACCGACTCAGCTCAACATACTGATCATTTATGTATATACATACATACATATGTATATACTTTATAGGGTCTCCGACACTTCCTTCTGGGTGTTGCAAACTTCGTGACAAACTTAATATACCCTGTTCAGGGTATAAATATTTAAAACTATCAAAATATCTTAAACAATCTTAAAAAATTTAAAAAGTTAATAAAAGCTTTAAAAATATAAAAACTTAAAAAAACTTTACAAATAAAAGATTTCTAAAATTTCGTTAACTTTTTAAAAATTTATTGATATTATAAAAAATAAAGACAATTAAAAAATTATTTAATTTTCTTTTTATTCTATTTACAACAAACAAAAAACTTTAAAGAATTTTAAATCCTTAAAATATTAAAAAGAAATTGATAAATTAAAAAAATCTTTAGAAAAATTAAAAAAGTCTTTACAAAGGTAAAAAATGTAAAAAATCACAGTTTATCAAAACTGAACTCCTCAGAATATTGTTATTTTTTTGAAATAAGTCTGAAAATGTATCAAGTCTTAAAAAAACAAAATTCTTTATGACTTAAGAAAATTTAAAATTAAACACAGTATTGTTTTTTATCTTCTTTTAAACGCTAAAAAATAATAATTAATCAATTATATTTCCGGAATATGAGAAACTAAACAAAATCGATTGTATGCATATAAGTTCTTATATTTATTATATTTTTGAAGGAAAGAAAAGGAACGATTTTCGCTAAACAAAGAAAAAAATAAACTAAGGACAATGTATTTCCAGTTCCACGAATTTCATAACACAAATTAAACTGATTACATGCAAATAAAAAAAATAAACAAAAACTAAATTATGTTCGTAAGAATTTTTATTATTATTTCTGTTTCTTTATTATAAACTAATAATATTTAAACGTATATTTAATATAGTACATGATTGCAGTAAATAGTATTATAAACAAAATTAATAATAATAATAAAGTTCGCTAAATTGCTTAATTGCTTCACATTTGGATGCGCAGAATAACTTGCTAAAATCAAAAGAAAATAAATTTTGCATACACTGCATAATTAAACGTGGTTATTTGTAAGTAATTGACATGCAACGGAGCTAAGCAATGAAAGATTACGTCACATAGGGAATTTTAAGAAACTTAATGGCAATTAATTGTCTTACTGAATTTTTTCCCTTTCAGGAGGGAGTAGGGTTTTTCAAATTTTTTTTTTTTTTTGACATCTTAATATATAATATATTTGGAAAGATCAGTTGGAAATTTAACTTCAAATCACTTTTGAAATAATAATCGTTTCTTTAGACTAACTTGTAGCGTTGTTTAGAAAAATACTTAGTTTGTTATGTAGTTGCTTAAACTATTTATTCCAATACACGAGATGAAATTGTAGCTTCATTAACTCTATTTTAAAGAAGAGCATTTGTTTATGTTAAGTACTGCGTTATAACTTCATTTTTATAAAACTCCACTTTTCGTATATTTAAAAAATGTATTGAAAATCGTTTTGATATGGTACATTTATCGTTTATTAATATCGTTTATGTATTTAAGACTTCTATAATGCCTACTAAGTATTTTTTATTATTATTTTTTTTTATTCAGCAATCGAATTAAGCAACTAATATAAAGCAAAATATACCGCTCAACCACTGTATTACTACGATTCAATCGTAGGCGCAGCGGGAGGGGAAAAAACATGCAAAACCAAACTCATAACAGTTTCGAAGGAAAAATTATTAAATGGTTATCTATAATGTACTTAATAAAATAAGTGTTTTACTTAAAGATTAATGGGTTCATTTTTCGTACAACAAACTTGCTCTATACTAGATATGGGACTTTTTTTACAATGCCCGAAGAATGTTAAATTAGTCACATAATTTAGGAAGGAAAATCAAAAACTATTTATAAAATATATTGGAATGCAGTAAAATATGCAAGTAAATTAGAAAAAAAAAAACTATGCGCTCTTCATTTTATCTATGCAAGCGCAATGCCATTACAGAGCACTAAGGGACTGGGTCACACAACCACACTAACGAACAGCACTAGCGCATCAACACCGCACTACATTACGCTAACCACATACAAGCAGTATAACTATGGCTATACAATTAAACTTGCGTCACGCACTGCGCATATTTGTCCAGTTCGCCGCGTAGAACCTTCACACGATCCGTCTCCTCGCGCAGCAAGCGCATCAGCTCATCGATGGTACGCTGTTGTGACACCACCGTCAGCTCTAATTTGCCCACACGCCGCTCCAGTTCGCCTATACGCGTATTATCACCGCCTACAGGCGCCGCAGTGTTGCTGGTACGCGGCTGATAATGATTATTAGCACCGATTGAATTTTGGCTGGACGCCGCTGTCGCTGCCGTGGTTGCCGCCGCTAGAGTTGCGCTTGTAGCGGCTGAAGGAGCGATGCCATTGGAGCTGGGCTCACTGACAACTGTCGGTGCTGGAGTAGTGTTGCTCTTCATTGCCGTTGTGCGCGCACCACCACCACTACTGCCACTGTCTAACAGCGAAGGTGACATACTGCGATTGCGTATCGAAAGGCTGTTAGGTCGTATGCGCACATCTTCGACGGCGCTCGGTGCTGCTGTCGTCGCAGCCGTTAGTGATGAGTCAGTGGTGAATTTATTGCTCATACTCTTGGTCATGATGTCAGCAATAGTATTTGAATTTAATTCCTTCTTCAATAGTTGTTGACTACTCTCGACAGTCATCGATTGCTGCATGACGCTCGACGTAACCGAGGAGGATGACTGTACTTTTGTGGTGGTGGTGCTGGAGCTACTGGCTGTGTTGCTGCTACTACTGTGACTGCTGCTACTGTGACTTGCGCTGGCCGTGTTGGCGGTGGAGCTGGCAAAGTTGTGACTGCTATTCGTCACTTTGACATCATCGCCAAGTAGGCGTGATGTGCGGTCGGCTGACGCGCTAGTGGGCGCTTGCGTGCGTGGTTCTACACTGGGTGATGTCTTCTTTTTCACTTGCGTTGCTTTCAGCTCCTCCATCCAAGGTGCCTTTTTCTTTTCCCATTCGCGTGGTTTCGGTTTGGCCAAGGGCTCCTCGCCGGTGGAATTATCATCGGAGGAGTGTAGTTTGCCTTCTTCTTGTGAGAGTTCGCCACCGGATGCACCACCACCGCTGCTACTACCATTGAGGTAAATTGTGTTGTTATTATTGCTTTCGCCGATAATATTGATGGCTGCCGAAGGTGGTCTCCGCTTGGGCGCCTTTACACGACCCGCGCGCATGTCGGGTAATATGGAGGCGCGTTCTAGCCGATCGAAATCGGAGTCTTCAACCGCTATAGTGGCGGCGCGGCGCATCACTACCGCCTCGCCATGGCTACTCGCCGACATCTTGCTGCTGCCCATGCCGTCGGCAAAGTCTTGTGAAGCAGCTGTGGTGAGTTTGCTGTCGGTGCCTTTCGTCTTTTGCTTGCCAAAACCGAAAAGATTGCCTGTGTGAAGGAAATATATAAAGTGCAACATTAGACATTTGCTTAAACTTATATAATATTTAGCCAACTTACTAGCAACACCCGAAACGCTCGATGGCTTCTTCGTGGTCACGGTGGGCTTCTTCGTCAGCACTGGCGGTGGTGTCTTCGTCTTCTCATCCAGGCTCTCCAAGCTCTTGCGCAATTCATTTGTGACTGCGGCGGAGCTCGACGACATGCTGCTTGTTGTTGTGGTCGTTGTTGTAATGCTACCGTTATTTGTCAATATGGTCTTTGTCTCCTGTGAGTGTTGCTGTTGCTGCTGCTGCTGCTGCTGTAATTGTTGCTTTTTCAATGCCAAGCGGCTGCTGGCGTCCGCCGCATTCGCCGTCAAATCTAGATTTTTATTCTCCAACGATTTGCGTTGTGCGGCAACATTGCCGCTCTGCAAGCCTGTTTCAGAGAGTATATCGTTGAGTGAATCATATGAGCCGAAACTGTCCTTACGATTTGAACTTTGCGTCGACGAATTACTGCCCGACTTCTTGATGAACACCTTCGATGTGGCAGCTGTGCTGTGTGCTGCCGCCGATGTGGCTGCCGCACCGGTGGCTGATTTTAACTGTTGTGCTGTGTTAGCGTTGGCGGTGGCTGTAGCATTTGTTGCTTTGGCAGTACGCTGTGGATGTTGTGAGTCGCTCAGCGATGTAACTAAAATGGGGGCGAGAGAATAGAAGCAAAAACAACGTTAAATTTGGAGGCAAATAAATCAGAGTTCAGTTTATAATTAACGAAGAACGCTAGAGTAAAAGGCTTTTAGCTAAATTAAGACAAAACACATATGGTACATATACATATACGAATATATAGCAGCAAGTAGAAACGGCAACAAACAACAAACCGCAACAAACTCAAACGACAGTCACCGGCAAAGCACTAATATTTGGTCGAGTATATTTGAAAAGTCTTTAATATGTTTATATATATGGAATGATTCAGCAACGAGCTAAGGCATGTCAAACAATATTGACTATTAATAAACCCATTTCTTTATATTTGTTTTGTTGATATTTTTTATACTAAATTAACACTTCGCAATCGAAAAAGTATGAATGTGAGCAGGTATGTGTGTCCAAGCATGATACTATCAAAGAAATCGCTTGATGAGTACATACTCACAACGTGAATATATGTACGTATATACATATTTATCGAAATTAAAATTGCTAGCGTTGGAACTACTCGTATACTACAGCTGGGAGATTTACTGAGTGATCGATGGCGTATATAAAGCAAATATATGCGAAAATATAATATATCTGAGTAAATGAATAAAATATACAGTTTGTCACTATTTTATACTGGAAATTGTTTATTAATTTTTCAAATGAGAAATTTTGAATATTAATTATTTTGCAGTTTGGATTTAATAATTTTTCCTATATATAAAGTATATTTAAAAAACCAATTCTTTAGACGAAAATTTTCTTATGAATAATTTAAATTAAGTATTATTGAAGCGAGAAATTTATAAATTAGTCAAATTTTAAACAGACATTATATTCAATTTCCTGTTGAGTAAATAAAAATAAATTCGTATTTTTGTACAAAAATATGTTTTAGATACTGTCTGTTGATAAAAACGAAATACATACATATATGCAGCAATGTACTATTTTACTTTTATCTACTTAATGATATGACAACGTGCTTAATGATATCTAAACTAATTATTACTTAAAATTTATTTGTGTAAATTATAAAAAAAAAATTAAAAAAAATTTAAAAAAAATTAAAAACAAATAAAAAAAATTGTTAAACAATTTTTTGTGGTAATTTTTGAATAGTAATAGTACAGGGTTTTTTTATTGACCATTTCTAATTCTTGCTGTCACTATACGAATGAATAGAATTGTACGTGGTGTGAATTGATCCTGAGGGATTAGGTCACTCTAGGGGTTTTAAAAATCTTTATTTTTTTGTGCAAAGAACACGTTAGCGTTCTAAAAACATTACTTAATTGGTAGAATAATGGTTTTCATTCAATAAGTACTTTCTTTGATCAGCGACGCCCGTAAAAGTTCTCTTGAAAAAGGTAATTTCGAAGACTGGCTCAGTAGCAAGCTTTTTGTTTCAAAACGCCAGTATATTCTACTCAATCAAAGCCTTTTTAAGGGCTCTAGATTGGTCTAAGCTCTTAAGAAAACATAAATTTATATAAAATTACAAAATTTATATAAAATTACAAAATTTTTAATTTTTCGGTTTTCTGAATATAAGGTCATTTGTTGATACTGATCGCAAAGAAACTGTGGAACCCTCTCTTATTTTACAAGAGATTTCATTTAAACAGAGCATAACACGGGGAGTCAAATGAATTGCAATTCAGGCAGGACAGGGCAACGGTGAAAAATAATCGACAATTGTTTCGTATAGACTTATTTAAAAGTTACACACAAAATTATACCCTTATTTTTAATGACTATAACAAGTTCGACTGCCTTTTCATTTCCTCATATTTCTCTACGATCGAGTCGGCCTACTGAGCGTACTATTCGCAACACCATAACCCATCTTCAGACCAAGCATTGATTATTCGATAATATTCGACCGAATAGATCACATGCAGCACGCGGTGAAGAAAATATAGCAGCCGTAGCTGAAAGTGTACACGAAGACCGTGGAGAATCGATTCAGCGCCGTTAGCAGCAACTCGGACTGACGTATGGAACGACTTGGCGCATTTTAGGTAGAGATAAATTGAAAGTGAATAAAATACAGCTTTTGCAAGAACTGAAGCCACTCGAACTTTCCATGCCACACCGCAGCGCTCTATGGGCTCTTGAAAAGTTCCAAGAAGATTCGACGTTTTCGAGCCAAATTTTGTTCAGCGTTAAGACCCATTTCTGGCTTATGGGTATCTAAACATTTTTGGGTCGGTCGATTGGCCACCAAGATCATATGATATCACACCGTTAGACTTTCTGCTGCAGTCGAAAAACTCGGACGAGTCATCAAAAATTAGACTCAACGTTTGGACTATTTGAAACGTAGCCGCGGCCAACATTTGAAAGAGACGATCTCTTCAAAAAATAAATGCCAAAGAATATTCTTTCAAATAATAATAAACATTCCCCATTAAATTTGAAGTTTCTGTGTTTTTGCTTTAAGAAAGTAGGGAACCTCGAAATGGATCAACCTTTAGTTAAATGCATTTAACGTGGATAGTGTAACAGATCTTGCTTTTATGCTTTTAACTGTACTAAAATGATAATTCATTTATATGGGAGCTTATTAATGAAATCGTGAACAAAAACCAAAGAAAAATATTACATATCTGCTTAAATTTAATAATAAGTATGCTATTATAATTGATGTTATGCGGTTACATTCGGACGCAAAATGAGCTAGGGAAATCTCAAGTTTAAATAAAATTGTCGTAATAACCAGTCGCAATGCAAACAAATTGCGCAATAAAGGAATAAACTCATATAATCAAAACGCAAACATAAAATATAATTATATACGATAGACAGGAGTCAAGAAGATACAACAAAAACATTTTGCTAAAGCGCACTAAAGCTATTTGCGCTCAAATGACGACACTTCATTTTTATTATTATTATTTTTTTATACAATATCAAGAAAACGGCAAATAAATTGAAAAAATAAATCATATTCATCAGCTAAAAAAGTATTAATTGAGCGTTGGCGGTATAAGGCAGACGCACACACATACACACACACACACAATTTAAATATAGTGTGTTCGTTTAAGCAGCGCATCAAACCAAAAGCAGAGGCAACTTTAACAAATTATAAAAACAAATATGACTTTTAATGAAAAGAAACACAATTTGAATAACAACAAAGCGCCGTAAAGTAAACATAACAACAGGTTGGTCAGCAGAAAAAACAACAATAACAACAATAACAACAAAAATGAGAGAGAAACTGAACACTCAACACTTTCCAGACAAAAGCACCACTTTTAAAGGTCACTCAACAAACACAAAAGACCGAAGAAGAAAAGAAAAATAAATTGACAACAAAAAATCAAGTAAAAAAAAATAACAAACTTTACACAAAAATGGTGGCTGAGTCACACGGCAATTCAAAACACGTAGCATGAATTAAATTCGAAATGGAAATCGAAATCGAAACCAAAACCAAAACCGAAAGAAGCGAAAATTCAATTCTTCACGCCAAGGCGCTTATAAAGAAATGTGGAAATGAGACGACGAGGAAAAAAATGCGCTTCGCCTTGTTAGCTATGCGACAATAAACGAGCGCTAAACGGCATATTATGTGTGGCAGGCAAGACAAAGCCACAATAGACGATACGAAATCACTCAGCGGCCGCCTGGCGCTTGCCGCCACTGTCATTGCCGCGCCATGCAACATTATTAGCTTTGTTGTGGCAAATTTGAAATTCACACAACTAAATGATATTTAACAAGTAAGCAACACTTCCGCAATTTAAATATGTTTATAAGCTTGAGGAAAACACTTAACATACTTTCACTGAGATAACGCGCGCGTCTTTTCTATTACAAATGCTCGTGAGATTTATGGCGTAATAAGGCAACAATTAATTAGGCGGTTTGTGGGTGTTTTAATATTACTTCTATTAGCCAGTAATTAACTCTGCAAGCGCGTTGAGCACACAACCGAAGCTAGCTGACTGGCCGACTAACCGTTAGAGGCTTTGAAACGCAACAAGCCAGCAGGTTAGCGGGCTAGCAACTGCGAGCTGGCGGACGAACGAGTTGTTGAAATCAAATACAAAAAATGTGAATTAAAGAAAAAAGTATAGTTAAATTGTATTTGCCATTTTGCTTATTAAAAATGGAAAAATAATATAAGTAAAAAAAGAAATAAAAAAAAATTATAACAAAAAAGTTGATATAAAAAAAAATATAAACGATATTACATAAAAACAATATATAGAAAAAACTGCATAAAAATGTATATTATAAAATTTTTTTATAAAAAAGTATCAAAGTAAATAAATAATAATTAAACTGTATTTGCAATTTTGCTTATTAAAAACGAGAAAAATATATTTAAAACAAAATCATGCAAAATGTATATAAACGAAATTTTATAAAAATATTATGTAAAAAATTTATAAAATTATGTTAAAAAACTATATAGAAAAATCATATAAAAAATAATATAATACAAATAATAACATAAAAAATTTATTAAAAAAAAATACTTATATAAAAACAATATGTAGAAAAAATTTTAATAAAAAAATTTTATATTACAAAAATTGTGTATAGAAAATATGTATATGTCAAAACTCGATATCAAAATGTACTTAAAAATGTGATATAAAAAAATTATAATAAATAAATAAATGAAGAAAATATGATAGAAAAAATATTTAAAATAAATATTTAAACAAAAATATTTAAACAAAATTTTATATAAAAAGTGTATATACAAAAATTAAAAGAAATAATAAAAAAATAATAAAAAAAATAATATAAAAAAATAAAAAAAATAATATAAAAAATTTAACAAAAAATAATAAAAATAAAAAACAAAATAAAAAAATTATAACAGAAAACCAATTAAAAGACCATAAATTTATCTTCAAAACAAAAACTTTTTAGTATAATTTGTAACCTGAATTTTTAATATTACATATACATATACAAAAAGTGGACAAATATTGCCTGAGAACTTTATTAAATTTTATTAATATATAACACAAAAAAATATTGAATAAAAACTCGCCGATCAACTTGTGTTGCAAAAATTAGATGAAATCACGTCGCCGTGTATTAGGTAAGCGCGACACACCTCACACTTGATCGTGCGCACATTTGAATATTATATACATATATGTACATATAATATGCAGATAACTTGGACACATGGAAACACTACACGTAACTCGTATGTGCCGATATCACACGCAAGTCCAGTGCAATCAAATCGAAACAAAAGACTTTGGCGACAAACTGGCTTCAACTGTGTACAGTGGTGGGCATAAACGTAAGACGCATAGAATATATACATATATTCATTCGAGTACACAAGTAAACAGGGCGATGAGTCACTCCTGTTTAAATATATAGCAATGTATTTTACCTAAGTGTTGCATATTTCGTTCTTCTCTTTCGAAAATAACGTCAATAAATTTCTTCAAAGACTCATTGGTTATGATATTACAGGTAGTGTAAATAAACATGCAAAGTCTTGGTTTAAATACCAGCGCTTTCAGCTTCTCCTTTTAACTTTTTCTGAGATCGAACTAAATTCCATTTCCCGAAATTATTCGTTTTCGAAACACTTTAAGCTGTCCAAGTGGGATATGTTTTTGAATCAACCTGTAACCTCACCGAACCAGCATCCGATTGCGATACAACCACAAAAGAAATACCTCAAATGGTAAATTCTCGTAGATGATTACTTTCAAAACTTAAGCAGAATCGGACTCTTAATTTTGTTTTGCTCGCATATCGAGGATTTTAGAACAATTAAAAAAAGGAACACTAACGATCGGCGTTTCGATTATCGTTTTTTGAAAGGAAAATCGCATAGTGAAATCAAAGAGTACTTAGTTGTTGTATACGGCGACACTTCTTCTTCGATGGCGACTTTAAAATTGATTTAACGAGGTTCAACGTCGTCTCCCGTCGGTTCTTTATAAGCCATTCGCAAGTGCGTTGAAAACGGCCTCCACAGACGATAAGGAGACAAAAGACCAAGATCGTATATCCGCAGACCGTTGCTTGAAATTTCATGAGATTGCTAAGACAGTAGGTAACTTAAAATACCGCGAGGAATTGGAAATGTTTTGCTGAGACAGTAGACAACTCAAAGCAGAGCGCGGGCTGAGAAAGGTGTTGACGCGATGGACACTTTTAAACCAGTTCTGAAAGATCTAAGTAGGCATTGAATTTACTTGCGTAAAAGTTTGTCACAACCCCTGGAATAAGTGAAGAAAAATCTCCTTTATTTTCTGCTAGATATTTCAAAGTCACAGTGGCAGGTATTTTTATGAGAGGGGAAAAACGATTCTGGAATTGTATTGTTTTGACGGTAACGCATTTTTATGCCCACCACTGTACATTATGTTACAAGACCGACTGAATGTCCGCATAACAAACAGTCACACGCATCCATCAAACCAAATATGTCGTGTTTGTAATTGTGGTAACAACAACACTTTGCTGAAGCGCCAAATTTATGCGGACAATGCACGAATGCGTTGCTCTTCCGCTTAAAAAATTTCAATTTTATTTACACACTTTTCTACAACTAATGCAGCAACTTTTTTTTATATATCAGCAACAACAAATAGCGTTCTTTATTGGAACATTTTTGATTGGAAGGTAGCCAGCAGCTGACCGCAAGCACTGTACTTGCCCCATTAGTAGACATATTGCGCTACCCACTGGATTCTAGATATGCCAGCGTACCGACAGCTAAACTTTTACCATTTCACATTTTCGGCACAGCAGGTGTTTCAGTTGCACGTCTGAACTAATTTTTAATTGTTGCTGTTAAGTAAAAATGCCAAAGCTTTTTAAGTACACTTTCAACCACTTTCAAGGCAAAGCAATCGGCAAAATTATTAGCGGCGCTCAACACAAAACGTACAAAACCAAAAATAATGCAAAGTAAGACAAAAGAAATGAACACAAAATGTGAAACGCAATAACACTTCATACCACAAATAATTGCGGCCGCGGCGCTGTGGCATGGACTTGGGCTTTACGCATACCGAACGCGCTCGCACTGACTGAATGGCCGAATTTTATGTTGTTGCCTCTTCAAACGCGCTTTGGTGTGAAAATCACTGACATTAACTACAAGAAAAATGCGTGTACTCTATCAAAAATTTATCGCTAGCACTCACGTTGCGCACAAATCGGAGGCCAAAACTTGGAAAACAAAAAGCAAGCCAAACAAATCGAGCGACCAAACAAACGCGCTGGCAAACGCAAATACAACTGACCAACAAAACCAGCGCACAATCGCGCGGCGAGAATACTAACTAATAGACAAATAAAACAAAGCAAACTATGTGATAAACAATCGAAAGAAAACCAAAAGTGTTACACTCAATTCCCATTGTGAAGAGCGTGAATAGATCAAAAAACGCTCGGTCGCTTGTAACGTCGGCAAAACGCGCGCAGCGTTAAGCTAGAGTCAACAATAGCTGGCAGCAGCGTTAAGCCCTCGCCGTGTTGGACGTCATGCCCGTTGCGCGAGCAAGTTATCCATTAGCGGCCAGCATTGAGCTGTCAGCCAGCCAGCAAGCTTGCGACTAGCCGCCACACTCCAGCCGATGATGTAAGAAATTCGAGGGTAGCGCTGATAATGTTGCTATTGAGCGTTTTATCGTGGCGTTTTGAGCGTTTTTCTATTCGCTCATATTTTTATACACTCGCATCTTTTGCAAAAGAGAGTATAACGGTTTTGTTCATCTAACGGTTTTTTGTATCACCTAAACTTAAACGAGCTACCTAGATATGGAGTTACATATTATATATTTTATGAATTTAACCATATATATAAGAGACGAGATGAATTCCGTGTAACTGTCGCTCCGTCCGTCTGTTTGTTCGTACAAGCGATAACTTGAGCAAAAATTTAGATATTTCTATTGATAAAACTTGGTATATGTACATATTCCTTGGCACCGTAAGAAGGTGTCACTGCCACGCCCACAAGTTACTCCACATTAAGATACAAAACTGTAATTTGGGGTCACAGTAGTCAGGGACACCCATGGGCTAAACATTTCTTTGAAGTGGGCGTGGCCCCGCCCTGTAAATCATTTAAGGTTCATATCTTGCTAACTGCTTAAACTAAACCAACTAAACTTGCTGAGAAGAAATATTTTTAGCATGTCTTTATCTTCTTCTTCTTCTATATTGGCACAGACACCGCTTACGTGGTTATAACCGAGTTAACAACAGCACGCCAACCGTTCTTCCTTTTCGCTGTTTGGCTTCAAGTGGAGATTTCAAGTGTAGCCAGATTTTTTTCCATCTCGTCTTTCCAACGGAGTTGAGGTGGTCCTCTTCTTCTCTCTTCTCTTTCATCCATTCGAACGACATGACCTAGCTTGCGTAACCGCGGTCTCTTAATTCGCTGATCTATGTCAATGTCCTCATATATCTCGTACAGCTCATCGTTCCATAAATCATCCAAAGAACCATAAATCTTCCGCAGAACCTTTCTCTCGAAAACTCGCAACGCCGAATCATCAGATGTTGTTATCGTCCATGTTTCTGCACCATATATATGGTACAGGACGGGGATGATGAGTGACTTGTAGAATTCGCCCTTTTTTCGTCGAGAGCGGACTTTACTTCTCAATTGCTTATTCAGACCGAAGCAGCACCTGTTGGCAAGAGTTATTTTGCGTTGAATTTCGAGGCTGACATTGTTGCCGCTGTCAATACTGGTTCCAAGCTAGACGAATATCTACGATTTCGAAGTTATGCCTGAGACCCAAGTCGCCAGTGCCACGACTGTTCGTCTTTATAAACTTTGAAAATGGGTCAAACGGTCATATACAGGTCAATCCTTAAATACCTCATCTTAATTCGCAAATTGCGGGAGTATAAAATTGTCGGTTCCAGCCGAACTGAGCCCATGCTTACTTGTTTTTATTACTTATGTCTTATTCATCTTACTCACTTTAGTTCCTACTACTTTGGTGAGTTTTAAGCGGTTAAGAATTTTCGGCACAAAACAAAAGTATAAATAAAAACACAGCAAATGAGGGTGTGGGCTAAAGAAATGCTGAATATATAGAAAACACAAAAAGTAAACAAGAAAACGTGTATAAAATAAAATTCGAAAAAATATCGTGGCATAAAACCTGTTACAATACCCATGGTAATAGATCAGGCAGTAAGCGCTAACGTCGACGGCGACGTAGGTGCCAGCGGCGAAGCCTACGCTGACTTAATTATTTTCTGCTGCTTACACACACATATACATATATGTAGATATCGGAGAAGCATATACATACATAAGCTTGTTAAGACAATTGTTCTTAAATTTTTACATATGAAAGAAATTTCAGCAATTTAGACATATGTACATATACAAAGTTGGTCTCCATTTTTAGAAGATACAGTTGCAAAGCGAATTCGTTTGCAGATTTCTTTTGTTAAAACAATAACTGTAGTATTTTTAACTACTAATAATAAAACACCTATTGTAGGCAAAAACAGTCAAACAAAACATCTTAATTTGTGCTAATCGTTTTCAGACTACTTGAATAACGGTTTTTAGTACGTTAAAAAGAAATATAAAAGTACAGCTGCGATTCCACAATTTCAAATACAAGCCAAATAGTAAGCGTGATCTGAAGTTACAAGCCTAACGGAGCTTCAGATGTTAGGAGGGATGTTACGATTCCTACTGCTGGCTGGAGTTACAGGGTCGTCGCTCAAATTTTACACGTTTTTATTTTATTTCGAATTCTTAAAGTTGAATATTGAATTTTTATTCTTTTTTTGTCAAAACTCTAACCTTGATGCGTTCTTTAATGTACCACCGCCGGTGCGAGGTATTCGAATTTCTGGATCTGGAACATGTTGGATGTAATGAGAGAAATCTGGGTAAGCAGTTACAGTTGAAGGACTATACCCAATTCCTACTTTTGGCTGCGAGCGGGTGACGGTCTTGAAACAAGCCGTTCGCTATATAAATGTGTATAAAACTTTATACCACTCGCCTAGCGAGGTTGTGCGCTGGGTTTGAAAAACAACAGCCAAATGATGAAAGACCCCACTTTTGATGACGACCACAACAAACGTAAGAAGAACTATGATTTAACGCCATACACCTAGTATGTCCGGTATCTAAATTGGGAAGGTGTCGATGCCAAGCTGGTTGATGTCTTCGTTAGAGTAAAAGCTGACATCACAGCCGTCCAAGAAATGCGATGGACGAATACGAGTAGGTTCTTGTGACATTTATTACAGCGGTCATATAAAGGAGCGCAAATTCGTTGTAGGGCTACGATGTAAACATTGTGCTTGGCGATTTTAACGCCAGGGTGGGCAAAGAAGGTATCTTTGGTACAACTATTGGAAAATTTAGCCTCTATGGCGAAATCTCTCCAAATGTATTGATGCTGATCGACTTTGCAGGATTCCGAAATATAGTTGTCTGTAGTTCTAGACTCCAGCACAGGAAAATTCATCAAACTACTTGGCTAACTCCGGATTGAAAAGCTCGTAACCAGATCGATCAAGTTGTTATAGATGGACGACACATCTCCAGCGCCCATGACGTGCGTACGCTTCGAGGACATAACATCGACTCGGACCACTATCTTGTTGTTGCGAAGGTACGCACCCGCCTCTGTACTGCATCTTATGCCCGGCAAAAAGCACAGGGTAGGCACGACGTTAGAAGCTATGGTCTCAACAACCGTGGCGTTAATTCTGCTTTCTCCAGACTGGATAAGGAAGCAAGGCGTATGTGTCTGGTTGTGAACGAAGACAAAACGAAAAATCTCCAGTCATGAAATAAACAGTAATCGCATTCTCGACTTGGCTCGCACGTCACTGTTGGAGTTATAACTTTGAAGTCGTAGACAACAATATCAGCCTTAAAGTCCAACGCAGAATCATTCTTGCCAACAAGTACTAGTTTGAACTGAGTAGGCAATTGAAAAGTAAAGTCTTCTTCCACCGAACAAAAATTTAAATCTACAAGCACCTCATCATTCCCGTCCTGATGAGGCGGCCCAAGTAGTGTTCGAGAAAAAAGTTTTGCGGAAGATCTATGCTGTTTTGCGCATTGGCAACGGCGAGTCGATGAACAATGAGTTCTACGAGATATATGTATATTAGGGTGATTCAAAAAAAATTTATTTTTTTTTCGTTTGGTACTCGGAAAAATAGGTTCCTAGACACCTCTAGACCCTGAAGAAACTACTGAACTTATTTTTAATGACCAGTCATATAGAGAAAAGAAACATTCGGTTTTGTTATTTTATTTCGAACAACAACAAACAAACAAAACTAAGAAAAATTGGCAAAATGATAAGCAAAACAAAATCAACCAACCGAGTTAAAAGTCGGCATTTTGAGATAAACAAAAATCTGCACCAGCTAAATCAGCCAAATAACACTCTGTAGACGAGTGTGACGGCATAGCGGTAAATGCACCACTGGGAGAATAACAAAGAAACAGCAACAACAAACAATTTTAACTGTGACTTGGAAAAAATCAATTTTTATTATTAACTGGTTTCTTGTTTGTAACGACGGCGACTGCAACGATAACGGCGAAAATTGTAAGCTTCAAAATAAACGCTGTAATTAATATACATACAAACATGCATACAAAACTACGGATAAACACACGATTTTAATAAAAATATGAACACGGCGGTTGAGCGCTGGAAACCACAACAGAACCAGTACTAGCGTTGCAAACGTTTTGAGTCAACAACAATAACAATGGAAAAATGCAAAAGCAAAACCGCGTCGAATTGGCAACGAGAAAAGTAAATGCAATAACTATAATACAAAAACAAATAAACAAAACAATGACAAGCTGCAGAATAAGTAAACAAAGCGGCAATAATGTTGGCGATAATTTAGGCGCGCAGCTCCACGGACTGTGCGACAAGCTAACTGTCTGACTGGCTTGTGGCTTTGGTGTGGCCTGTAAGCCAACCGTCTGGCTGTTCGGTTAAGGCAAAATGTGGTCTACGGCAGGGAAGCGAGTGAATTCTCGTATCTGCATGCAGCAACATCAAGTCAGAGGTGCCACATTTAAATGTCAAACGACTGCGTCGATCGATAAACATTCACAAAATTATAGTGAGCACACATAGTATAATATATATGTACATGTAAGTATGTATATAATAGGAGCGCCTTGGGATGGGTGTAAGTAGATTGTATAGACCCTACACCCATGTTAGAAATATTGGAAGTCTCTTCCCTTGATAAAACAAACAAATACACAACAAAATTATAATAAAAAAAATAAAGAAAAAACTTAAGCTCGTTATCTAATTCAATAAATTTGATAAACAAATTCGACTACAAAAATAGTAACGTAGAATTTTCAATCAAACACACTCAAAGTCTTTCAAACATCGAGAGATACATACTATATGTCATAAAAATATAAAAATAATAATATTTCGTAATCTGAACAAATTTTGGAAACATATAACCAGGGGGCCTATTCTGTAACTTGATTTGAAAAAAGTTTACTCGAATTCGGATTTTTTATATTCTGTATCTCGATTTTCGGATTTTCAAGCCAATTTTCGAATAAAATATTCGTTAGCTTTTGAGTTGTAGAAAGCAAAAAACGAAAATTGTACGTATTTTTTCTGGCACAGGGTGGTCCAACTTTCGCATTATTATAAAGTAGATCCGAATTTCGAATAGAATAAATTTACGACTCGAGATACAGAATAGGGCCCCAGAAATGGGTAGAAAGTTCACAGTTCGGGACAATCCGTGGCCTGGTATATAAAGGCATAAGTTAGAAATCTATGAAAATCTAGTAATTTCCTTTTAGGAGTTTATGGGTAACACAAAGGACGAACATCCGTCGAAGTGAGATCCTTCGTTTAGGACCTAAATCTAGGACCCAACCTAACCTAAAGATATGTAATATTATTATCACTAAATTTCTATAAATTTTTATCATTTCATTTAATATTGAATCTGAAAGTAACGGGTAACCCAAATAGAAGTACTTTTCTCAATAGCCTTTTTATGATAAACATAATCAACGTACTGTACGTACTATTCGCAACACCATCACCCATCGTGAGACCCAGCATTCATTATTGAATAATATTCGACCGAATAGACCACGCCCAGCATGCAGTGAAGAAGACGCTGAGAATGTACACGAAGACCGTGGAGAGTCGATTCGGCACCATTCGCAGCAAATCGAACTGACGTATTTTTTACATTTTACGTCGAGATCTTAAATTAAAAGCGAACAAAATACAGCTTGTGCAAGAACTGAAGCCGCTCGTCTTTCCCAAGCGACATCGTTTCGCTCTATGGACTCTTGAAAAGTTACAAGAAGATCGCTTGTTTTCGAATCAAATTTTGTTCAGCCATTTTTGGCTCAATGGGTAGAATCAAAATCGCCGGATTTGAAACGAAAAGCAACCTGAAGATTCAAGAGCTGCCATTTCATCTAGAAAAAATAACGGTTTGGTGTGAATTGTAAGCCGGTGGAATAACCGATCTATATTTCATCAAAAATGTTATGCCTGAAAATGAAGCTCGTGATCTCGACGGCAATTATTTTCAGCAAGACGGCGTCACTTCCCACACATTCTATCAACCAATGAATTTATTGAGAAAACACTTCGTTTAGAAGATAAGATCACGTTTTGAGCCAATCGATTGGCCATCAAGATCGAGTAAGTCACACCATTATTTTCCTGTGTGGTTCTGTAAAGTCTAAAGCCTTTGCGAACAATCTCGCTTCGATTCAGGCCTTGGATCAAAACATCACGCGTATCATTCGTCAGTTACCTGTCGACATGCTCGAACAAGTAATATAAAATTGGACTCAACGGATGGAACATCTGAGACGTAGCCGCGGCCAACCTTCTAAAGAGATAATCTTCTATAAATTAATGCTAAAGAATGTTCCTTCGAATGATAATAAACACCCACCATTAAATATAAAGCTTCTGTATTTTTTCTTTCAAAAAGTAGGGAACCTCGAAATGTATCACTCTTTACAACTTTTTTTATGTTCATGTGAAGTTTGGTTTCCGTAGGTCAATTGCTGAGAAAAGTAAAAGTTAAAGAAACAGTGCTTGAGAATCGTTGTGTTAGCATCACATAGATATCAGAGGATCTTTTGTGAATTGACACAAGACATTTTGGTTAATGTTTTGAGTATGAAGTGTGTCAATGCTAGACTCGTACCAAAAAACCTGAAGTTTTTGCTAAAACGACGTTAAGTAAAAGTCACATAAAACGCACTATTACTTGTGAACATTGAAACTGTCCTACAATCTAGTGAATGGAGGTCCAAAACTGAGCCGAAACTGTTCGATCGTCATTCAAAAATCAAGGTGAATGAAGCAATTCGTCACAAATTCGCAAATTCATGGACTCAATGACAATGTGCCGTCACATTTGTGAGTGACTTTTTGGCTAAACACGATACGAGGGCACCGTATTCACCAAAACTGAACTGAAAAAACTGCTTCATGGAACGCACCAATAGTCCATTGAAGCCATTAAGAGCGAAGAAAATAGGTTCAACATTACGATATTCCTAGATGTTTCTCGTTAAGGTTCTTGTTCGCTAAATAGAGCTAAAAATTATGAATACCACACAATTAAAGGAAAACAAGAATTCGAGAACATAATAGAAAGCAATCGTTGGAGAGCTTCAAATTGTTCTGATACATAATATGTATTTCATTTAGTTCATGAACGTATCTACATACATATGTATTTTCACATGGCATAGACCGACTCATAAAGCATAAAACATTTCCCAAAACACTGTCAAAAGACCGTCGATGCAGAATCTCGAAATATTTCGAGTCTCTAGGAGTTACATGTGTTTTCGAGTTTCAAAAAATCGAATTTTTTCATTGTCTTATTAAATTCTACAATCCTCTAGAATATTGTCCTAAACTTTTAAGTTGATTCCAGTGATAGTTTCGGAGATGTAGCCGTGAGGACTTGTGCGCTCGAGGCTATCTATGCTTTCTCGAAACTGTGTTCATAAAATTTTACACAGGTCTTTGAGATACAATTCTTAAAGACATGGACGAAGGATTTTTTTTTTCGATTACAACTATTTAAAAAAAATTTCGCGAAATTTTCAGTCAAATTTTCATTTTTTTTTTTTGGAAAAATGTCTGCAAAAATCCAATTTCCATTTTTTTTCTTCGTCCAAGTTCTATTTTAATGTTTTAACTAAAATATGTATTTATTATATGAAAAAAAAATTGTTGAAAAAAGGCTGCTTTTTAACCGAGGAAACCCATGTAATCCCTTAAGGGATCGGCTCAGTGTGTCACTCCGAAAAATCACTGATTTTCGCGATTTGCGATTGTAATATTTGGATTTCGATTTCAAAATTTGAGAGAATGTTTGTTACAGTGTATTCTATCCGATGCAAAAAAACAAATCGATTTCTCCAAATTTTCATACTGAGATGATCCCTTAACAAATTATTCACTTGCTCACCATTTGCAAAACCCTTAGATGGCATAAATATTACTCAGGAAAGTTTTAAATTTTTTAGGAATAACTATTCTGACTTTTTTATATTAAAGTGAGGTTTATAAATTAATATTAAATTTGACTTAAAAACAACTTTAATGCATGATATCGATGATATTGACGGACTTAAATGACGGCAATCGTGTTTTAAACAAATTTGAAAAACTAATTGTTTTCAATATCGGGCAATCATTCAATATATTCAGTATTCAATTTTTATACATGTATATTATTTCATGAGATGGACAAATGTAATCTAAGGCAAGATGCTGCTAATTATGGTTGCTTAAAATATTTCATGTCAAGGTAGACAGTTTATAAACTTTTTCCGGGGAATATATGTTATATGTAAATACAATGATATGGACAGATATACTATATTCATACAAACAAAATTTTTTTATATAAGCTTATCGAATTTAGCAGAGCAAACTTTAAGCAGACCAGCAATAAATTAACAAACTTTCCATTAGCTAAGCTAACTGCCAAATAATAAAACTTATTCAAGGCAGTAATTTATTTATATGTCTAAGGTACTAGAAATAACTACAAATACATATGTATATCTAGCTACGTTGGGATACTTCGTTTTTCTTCCGAAGAGGTACCACTTGAATAATACTAACATGATAAAATAAAATAAATAAAAAACCCGCTTGCTATACACAACTCAAGCGGTAACTTCTCTACGAAACAAAATATAACTGTTAATACAGCAAGTCACTGTATTTGTAAAATAATTATAAAACAACTAAAATCAAAATTAAAACAAGTAAGGAAGAGCTAAGTTTGGGTATAACCGAACATTTCATACTCTTGCAACTTGCAAAGATTAAAGACAGGGAAGTACCTACATACATAAGGCTTCTTAGTTATATGTAGTCTAGAGTTTATACCCAAATTTATTCGTTCCAAGCACAAATATTCACCGTTATAAGAAAACCATACTCTTTCAATTGTATTAAGATAATTGGCCGATGTATGCGGTATTAACTCACCCGGACGTTCGAAAATCTTTATATAAGGTACTACATACATACATATATGGGAGCTAAGGAAAGTATTGACCCGATTTAACCTTTTCAGGAAAGGATTGTCTCTAAATTTCAATAATATATCTCACACATTTACCGATATTTTCGGTAAAAAGTCAACTATAGGTACTACGGACTAAATATTCGGTACCTGGAGGCTTGAACAGTTTTTTTTTGGATTTTGACAATCTTTGGCTATAAAGGTTGGTACGCAGCTCTCAAGTAATTGCTCAAGAAAAAAATACATTATTTCTCAAGTAATTTTGGCAGCTGGTTACGCATTGTGAATGATCTACATTAGAAGAGCAAGAGAGAATAAACAAAGAAAACAAACTTTGTGCGTAATATGTATGTGTGTATGTGTATGGTAACATAAATATTTTTATTGAGAATTAAGAAATGTTGTTGATGTTTGGTAGGTTTTATACAACATTTCAAAATGGAATATACTTCATAATAATGATTTCAACTAATTTAGGATGAATTTGACGATTACTTCGATTTTCCTTCAAGAAACAATTGTTGATTTGATGTTTCTTCGCAAAACAAGGTTTGCCATATTCACATTTACTGAAAAAGTATCAAAAATTGGTACTAGATTTCTTGAGAGCTGCGTACTAGCACAAGTAAGTTTGTCGCAGGAAAGAATCTTGACCGTTTCTTAAGCGTTTTTTTATATGAAGTTTTTACGTTTCTTGAGAGCTGCGTACTAAGCTTAAAATGGTATTTTCTAAAGGCATTGTTCATGCAAAGCTTTCTATCCCGTAATATTAATTGTTTCTTGATTTGTGTACTGGAACGTGAAAGATATGTGATTTTACCTAAAAGTGGGCACTACCACGCCTTCAATCCAATTTTGACACCGGATCGTATAAAGTCCTTTTATACCACCTCTACTTTTGGCGTATTTAGTAAATGATTTATGGGGTTTTTAGTAGTTTTTAAACTTCCGTTATACGGAGAGTGAGCGGGGTTATCTTCCAATTTCATCTCTCACACAGTCGGTAGAGGTTCTGATAGTATTTGCACTAGGCGAATTTGGTTGTTGTAACTTAAGTGGTTTAAGAGATATGTATATTAAACTCATTAGAGGGCGGGGCCAACCCCACTTTTTCAAAAATTTTTTGCCTACAGGTGCCCCTTGCTACTGCGAACCCCTGTGCCGATTTAGATTTTGTTTTATATCTTAATTATGTGCTTAGTTATGGCATTTTATTTAAAAAAACTTTCTTTGATGGCGTCTTGTTGGCGTGTCAGTGGTCTAATTACGCCCATCTACGAACTCGTACTTTTTTTGCCAAGGAGCGCGCATACCGAATTTCATCAAGATATCTAAATTTTTACTCAAGTTACAACTTGCACGAATAGACAGACGGACAGACAGACAGTCACCTGGATTTCAACTCGTCTCCTCAACCTGATCATTCATATACATATGTATATACATACATAACCCTTTGTCTATCTCGATTACTAGTCTCGAGTAGTAGTACTCTGTAGCAACATGTTGCAAAAGCATACTCGTAAAAACAAAAAATAATTTAAGAAATCCAAATAATTGAAATCAAATGAAGTCAACAATAACAAATCTAATACTGTAGCCATACAAAATTAAACGCGCACAATGGAAAAACTCGTTTACATACAAATGAACGTATTGATAAAGTTGGCCATGCGCGAGCCTAAAATTTCAATGGATGATCTTTCCGGCACTGCATCGGCTATCCGGTCGTTGCCACCAAATGCGTTGATCGCAGAATAAATCGCCAACAACAAGTAGTTGCGTACATACATTGTGGATGTATACAGTTGTTGTTGTGGTTTTGGTTGTTGTTATCGCGGTGTGTGTGCATGTATGTGTGTCATGTATTAAGCCGTTTGTAAAATGCGAGTATAAGAAAAGGAATTTGTGTAGTGTTTATTAGTATTTTAAATCCAGTAGAGAACATTTTGTGGATAAAGGTTTATCTGATGTGATACTATGTACTTTTCATTGGATAGGCGGCTGATATCGTACAAAATATTTATCAAGTAAAGCTCATGAATTATGAATGGCTAATGGAGGATGATTTCTGCGCGAATGACTAAACAGAAAATGTGGCAGCACAATTGTGCATTCTAAAGTATAAAAAAAATATTTAGAAAAATGTTCTTCCACGCTTGCACCAAAACAAAGATCGTTTAAGTAAATTCTTTGCAAACAGTTTGTTTGCATACGATTCGCTTGCTTAATGACTTTCATGAAAACGAAGCTCACTCGCCGACTGTCGCACAGTGGTACGAATAAAAAAAAGTAATAAAATATTAAACATTTCAACGTACAAATATTAACAGACTTTTATGGATATCATCTGCCATAAACAAGTTTTCTATATTTTTTAGAGTGGTGCGTCAGTTTTTAAGATATCGATCGGAACTTTTGCACAAATGCTTTTCTTCCAAAGTAGCTGCTCATTGTCGGAACCGCCGATATCGAAGCACCACAGCATATAGCTGATATATAAAGTGAACAAACGGAACCAAGTGCCTACAAAGCAAACTTTTTCATTTGACATGGTATGGAAAACTTTTTCTTGAACGAGATATCTCCACGAAATTTGGCATGAATTATTGTCCAAAGCAACGGTAAAATCCGCAAGGAAATGGTTCAGGCCGGACCAAACAAAAGATCTTCATAAAAGATATTCTAAGGATCAAAAATTTAATTCTGCAAACCAAAAATTATTCAAAAAAAAATGTTCAAAAATTGCATTTAATTGTTGTGGTATTCCATTGTATATTAGCGAAAATCTAATCTTCACGTACGAGCCTTATCAAAACAGCTTAACACAGTTGTTCTATTTGCTATTTCTGCACAAGTCTCATATTGCTTGTTAATAAAATTCTTACGAGTTGAAAATGATAAGAAATTTTGCACGCAAAGCCAAAAATATTTTAACTTCTAGCGTGCAATGAACTCGTTTAATTGTTATTGCAACAAATTTTATGGTTTTACGAACCACTGTGCGGTGCCCGCGTGTTTGAAATGCAATTTGTTGCGCTGGGTGAGTATGGGTGTCTGTAAATGAATGCGTGTAAATGAAGTGTTGATATTTTCACGACGCTGTAGACATACTTTAGTCCATATATGGTAACATAAATATATATGTACATGCATACATACATACATAGGTAAGTGTTTTTGAAAAAGAAGAATTCCGTCTGACGATTGCCTAATGATCGAAGAATGTGCATTTACATTTTAAATTGTCATGATTAGCATATGGAATTGTTGAAAAATGAGTAAAAAATCGATTTGTAGTGGTGCTTGTTTTGTTGCTATAATGCCATATACTATAAGTTATTTATGATGTATAAGTATATATGTTTGAAGAAATTATTGCAATATTGACTATTAAATTGTATGTATAGGTACTAGTAGAGATCATTATTCTTCAGAATAAGGTGTTATGTATGATAAACTAACGGTGTACTTTATTATGAAAACTGTCATATTAATATTGGGTACTTCATTTAATAGGATGTACATAACCTTAAACTGTTTAGTATATAGTGATCATTAGAAGAACGATTGTTAATATCAAGATTACTGTAGAGTTTTCAAATTCCTCCGAGTACTCAAAACAAGTTAATCGAGATTGTGCAAAGGAAATCTACTTTTATATTATTTTACTAGAAAATATTTATTTAATTATATCAACACTACTGCATCGTAGTAGACAAGCCCACGAAAAGATCAATTTTTATTCACAAAATTATCTAAAACTTGAAGACATTAGTTGAATTAGTCATATTCACATTTTACATGAACCATTTCCTAAGTTTGCTTTTAATAAGATCATAAAAAATTTTTAAATTTTTATTATTTTCCAAAAACCATTTTTGTATAATGTTTGTGTTTTTGTTGTACTTTTGATTACGAAATATTTAAACATTTCAGCTGCATATATTTATAAACTGACATGAATGTGCCGCCTAACTAGAAAAAAAAATCAGAAAGTCATGGAGCTCAACTAACTTGAGGTCCCTAACAACTCATTGAAAATTGCAAACAGCTTGTATATACCTATACCACCTTCACTGCACCAATACATTTGCAAAATCACCGCAACGTCTCCTGCTTTAATTTTATTATTTACAGCACCACATAATCATACTTAAATATTCACTATACAATGAGATGCGTCATAAACACACAGAAGAGTTAGAATATAGAGTAGACAAGCATACACTGCATAGAGTACTCGTACATACCTTCTAGCAGTTTAACGAAATTATCAGGAAATACACCAACTTTGCCATGCAGTTCACCCTTCCACCAGCCTTTATCCGGCAATTCCATGCTGATGATGGTGATGATTTCGCCAACTTTCAACTCCAGCTCATCGTCATTTTGTGGCGTATACGGGAACTCAACGCGACAGTATTCCCGTTGCGGTTTCGGTGGCAACGATGGCGCAATCTCATCCACAGCGACATTACTTGTGCTTGTCGCGCCGGAATTACTACTAACACTACTGCTATTCAATAGATCCTCTTTGGAACTGTGAAAACTAATGCGATTCATTTTCTTCGTTGTTGAACTGGTGGCGGTTGCAGTGCTTGTGCTTGACGTTATGGAACTACTGGCGCCGACTGTCGACTTCTCGACAGATGCTGTTGTTGTGGTCACCGCTGATTTTGCAGCTATTGATGTGGCAGCACCAGGACCGACTGCTGGTCGCTTACTGGCAAAAATAGGTGATGGCTCAATAACGGTAACGAAATTTGATGGAAATACGCCGACTTTGCTTTTTAAACGTCCACGCCACCAGCCTTCCTCGACCTAAATGGTGTATAATAAAGAAAAGTATATGAGAAAATCATGTGGAAAATGCGAAAATTCTATGAATGAGCAGCATACACATAGGTATGTATGTGTTGAATATACGCTAGCCACAGCAACAATGGATATAATGTATTCTTCTGCGCCTATTTACATTTTTTCGCTTTGCACAGTCGTAACTGTCAAAGTGACGTAAATGTTTGGGTAACAGCTATTGGCGCTACATAGTTGCCGACTAGCTGACTGCTTACAGATACATATGTATGTGTGCATGCTTTAGGTAAGTAAGTGTACAAACCTCCCCAAGGAATTCAATGACATCACCCACGGCCAGCGACAGTTCGTCGTCATTGACTTGTGTGTAGCTGAAGATGACTTTACAGCGGCGATTGGCTGTTGCGGACTTCTCTCTGCAATGATAATACGAATTTTAGTATATTCAGCGAAAAATTAAATACGAAAAAAAAAATATTTCAAAGAGTTTAGAGATAAGAAAATGTGAGTGTGATTAGTGCAATTGATAAGAGGGTTTTTTTCTTTTTGCTTGGGAGGAGAGAAAAACATAGTCCTTCTAAACTAGAAATATCGTTGACTTCTAGCGCCAGCAAGAATACCCTTCACCAATAAAAAACAAGTTCAAACAAGAACTTGATCGTTCAGTTTGTATGGCAGTCCTTCTAAACTAGAAATATCGTTGACTTCTAGCGCCAGCAAGAATACCCTTCACCAATAAAAAACAAGTTCAAACAAGAACTTGATCGTTCAGTTTGTATGGCAGCTCTATGCTATAGTGATCCGATCTGAACAATTCGTTCTGAGATTGTATCGTTGTGTTTGACAATAAACCGAATCAAGTTTCGAAAAGATCGAAGACAAAGACGTGTGCAAAATTTCAACGTAAGTTCGCTTATATTACAAAGACGGACATGATTAAGTGAATTTTACTGGACAATATGATCATTACATATGTATGTATAAGAGTATGTATGTATTTCATAGGATATCCGACTTTTCCTTCTGGGTGTTATAATTCTTCTGGCAAACTTAGTATACTTTGTACAGGGTATAAAAATGCATATTTCATCCTTCTACACCCTTATCTTCACATATTCCAAAACATCATCATTAATTATTTAAACTCTCTTATCACTAAAGTGCAGCTCTTCGACGAATACATGTAGTATGAATACAAACCTCATTGTGATTTTATTTTCGTCGCTGTTATCAATAATCCGCACGAAATTATCCGGAAACATGCCGATTTTGCCGTTGGATTGCAGTGTGCCTTCCCACCAGCCGCCTGGCATCTGTTTAATGTTGTGTATGAGCGCGCCTTTGACTAAGTCCAGCTCATCGGGTTCCTTGGCCTCGTAATCATACTCAACAATGGCGGAAACTATAAAGTAAATAAGAAGAGAAAATCGATTACGGTTTTGTTTTTTCATACTTGTGGATTAGAAGAAAAACCAGCAAGAATTTGTTGCAATGTTTTTTTTTAACAACAAATGAGAAATGTAAAGCTTAATTAGAAAACTGGCAATGCGTACTTTAAGTACCGTAAATGAGTTAATTTGTAAGAAAACATCAGCAGCGCCAACACCAACCCTACCAGCCGAACACCATAAGCGTCTTGTGCGTAATTGTTTCCAGCGTCGTATTACCACAATTAAGTGAAGATGGCGTCGAAAGCAAACGTCATAAACATCAATTAAGCCCTGCTAAGCCGCAGCAAAGAATGTTGAACTCAATTTATAGAAGATTCCACAACGTGAAAGCTCTGCACACATGAACATATTATTGTATGCATGGATATAATATATAAGTGTATAGGCTGAGTGTTATATTTCATGCCACTCTTCTTATCTAAAGAAATTCGAAAGAAGTCCATACAAATGTTATGACCTCTTGTACCGCGCATAACCTCAAAGGTGTAAGATCATGCTATCGAATAATCGACCTAATTCTGAAATTTTGACCTGCTTAAACAAACAGAGTAAGTGTTGCAATTCGGTTGCAATGCATCGAATTTGTATGCTTTTATGTGGCATAATCTAAAGATATATTTTTAAATATACACTCAGGATCAAAGTTTACCCAGACCAGACCATGAGCGCAAACCGAAACGATAAGTATTTTTTTTTTTTTGTTTCAGTGAAGTTTTAAATATTCTTACAGTTTTTCTAATAGTTATAGTTTGGTGTCCTATCGAAGATCGGAAACAACATTTTCGGCATATTTTACCGTTTTACTATCAAAAGTGTAAAAATGCTGTTCATGCATTATATAATGCATACTGAGTAGATGTGTAGACCAAACGCTGAAATTGGTTTGCAAAATTGCGTTCCGGCAAATTCGATCTTGAGGATGCACCACGTCCTGGAAATTCTTGACACCGATATGGATAAAATGAAGTCGTTGGTCGATGCATACCGTCGACTAACAATTCGAGAGATTTGAAAAAGTTTAAAATTGTCTAAAGCAGCCGTTCACAAGCACATGAAACACCTCGGATTAATTTTGAAGCTTGACATATAGGTGTCTCATGCTTGCGCAGAACGAAATTCGCTTCGTCGCATTAACGACTGTGATGTGCTCATCTAACATCAAAAAGTGATCCACTTTTGAAACGTATAGTTTTTGGCGATGAAAATTGGTTTATTTACAAGAATGTAAAGCGCAAGAGATCATAGTCTAAAAAAATATGAACCTGCTTAAACAATTTCAAAAGTCGATAGTCACCAAAAAAATATTATGTTGTCTGTTTGGTTTCAAAGGGGTCTTTTGTTTTCAGTTTTTGCCCGAAAATATCACGTTTAATTCTGAAGTGTAGATCAGCAGGACAAATAGAGTAATAAACTGAAACATAAGAGGCTAGAATTGATAAATAGAAATAGTTTAGTATCCTACCAGGATAATGCTAGACCTCATACAAATTTGATGACCACCCAAAAACTTTTGAATGGGTGGTGCTACCACACTCACCACCAAACTCGGACTATTCTAATTCCGATCTCTGAAAAATTTTTGCGATGAAAGGTCCTGCACCTCAAATCAGGACGTCACTTGGATCAGTTTTTTGCGTGCAGGAATCAAAAGTTTTATGAGCGTGGAATCAATATCTTGCCCGAAAGACGGCAAAAGGTATAGGAACAAAATGCAGAATATTAATTTTCATAAAATGTTTTAGCAATAAAAATAACCGTGTTTAGGTTCTACAAAATAAAAAAAAAACAAATTTACTTATTGAACGACCCAATATTTCGTCCAAAATATTTGTAAAACTAAAATCATTGTAAAAACCCGTTTGAACGTATGTTTTTAAAAAAAAAAAGTAATGGGTTCAAGTCTACCTAGATCTTTATATTACGAAAATATTAGAGCTAAGAACATCTATCTTGCAATGAATTTTCTTCACAGGTGGCCCTTGCTACTGCGATCACCTGCCAAACTGGAATTTTATATCTTAATTTAGTGCTTAGTTATGGCACTTTATAGGTTTTCTGTTAATGGCTTCTTGTGGGCTTGGTAGTGGTCCGATTACACCCATCTACGAACTCGTAACTCGTAACAGGGTATATTAAGTTTGCCACGAAGTTTGTAACACCCAGAAAGAAGCGTCGGAGACCTAATAATGTATATATATAAATGATCAGTATGTTGAGTTGAGTCGATTTAGCCATGTCCGCCTGTCTGTCTGTCCGTCTATCTGTATATATAGGAACTAGTTTCTCAGTTTTTAAGATATCGTTTTGAAATTTTGCAAACGTCATTTTCTCTTCAAGAAGCTGCTCATTTGTCGGAACTGCTTTTATCGGACCCTATAACATATAGCTGCCACACAAACTGAACGATCGGAATCAAGTTCTTGTATGGACAACTTTCACATTTGACAAGATATATTAACGAAATTCGGTATATGTTATTTTCTAAGGTGACAATGTAATCTCCGAAGAAATTGTTCAGATCGATTAACTATAGCATATAGCTACCATACAAACTGAATGATCAGAATCAAATGCATGCATTAGAAAATTCCTCATCAGACGATATATCTTCAAGAAATTTGGTATGAGTTATTGTTCATAGAAATAATGTAATATCGGAAGAAATTGTTCAGATCGGCTCACAATAGCATATAGCTGCCTTACAAACCGAACGATCGCAATCAAGGGCTTGTATGGAAAACTTTCGTGTGTGTGTTTTACTCATAACTGTGTATCTTTGTGCCTAAAATAAATAAAATCGGAAGAAAACTTGACGTACCCCCCAAATAATTAATATCAGGATTTTTGAACATCCGGCTCACTTTACTCCATAGATTGGTGATTGCATGTGAGTTACCTTAATGAAACCCAGGGAACATATTTTTAGTATGTGGGATGATATAAGTTAATAGATAAATTCGGATCGATACTGCCAATATACTAGATATAATAAATTTCGTTTTTCTAACAAACTTTATGCCGAATATGACGGTCAGTGTAAAAGTTATTTATAGTTTATGTATTTTAGATTCCGATCCTCTGGTTGACGTTTTACATACATCTTTAAGTATTTCCCTGGCGTTGATTCTTCCAAATTGCAAGATTATAAAATGTTCGGTTACACCCGAATTCAGTCCTTCCTTACTTGTTATTAATTTCGTATAAGCCTCTTGTTTAACACTTGTAACAACTGTTTTTGTTGCATAAACGTAAATAATAACGAAAACAATTGAAATGACTTGAAACACTAACCACAAAAGCAATAAAAAATAACACATAATTGTTGTTAGCAAATATTTTTGATACGTTTTTTTAGAATACGCCAACTGTAATTTCATATATATAAGACTGCTATTTTCTTAACATATGCTTATGTAAATAAAAGGTATGTACTCTATTATAAAGCGCGTGTTCTCAATAAATACATTTATTCGATCAAGAAGGGCTTAGTAAGTTACGTGAGAATATTGCCGTTTTTTATTCATATGCCTAGTTATATGAATATTACAACTTATTTCAAGAGTAGACATTCAAATTTGCATATTTTTCATTAATATTCTATCCATAAAACGTCATCTGCGCAATTAGCTACCCTGTATTAGGTGGTTTCAGAAATTTAAGTCGATGAAATTTAAAAATTATTTTAAAAATAGGAATTTTAAAATAAGCAAAAGGTAGCTGTTTAAAGCCTAGTGTAAGATAGAAACTCCAAGTCAGGTTTCACGTGATTATAACGAAGTTTCTAGACTCTACAGTTATTTCTTCGCAGGTCAACCTTTTTTCCGAACCAGATAAGATAACAAATAACATAAGGAAACAAATTTGATCAACCAAAAACATATTTTGCAGTAAATAGAACAGTTTATTGAAGCCAAAAATTAATCCATCTAACCTATGAATAGCAGTGTATGTACATACTACTATGAGCAAAACATAGTAAGATTTTGGTCATAATTTTGAAATTCTATATTTATTTTTCAAAATCTATCTCGTTCCCCACAAAGTAATCCCACTTGTGCCAACATTTTTCCAATCCACGAAACAGTTGTTAACGCCGATTTCCGGCAAAGCCTTCACTGCGCGTGGCGATTCACTTTTAATATCTTCAATTGAATGAAAACTGGCGAATACGATGGTTGACAGTTTGGCCGGTCGGAAGGAATTCGGAGTGCACAACACCTCGATAATCGAAGAAAACTGTCAACATAATCTCGATTTTTGATCTGCTTTGACGTGATTTTTTTCGGCCTAGCTCACCCCTGCCACGATATTCGGCTGATTGATCAACTGTTTCCGAGTCGTAAGCTTAGATCCAAGACTCATCGCTAGTAATAATATGCTTCATGACATCTTGGAAGAAACCAATCGTGCTTTCACTTTTTATAGGCCCAAATGGCCTAAATGGTTTTCACTGATCCTTGCAACGATGCCAGTAAGATCTCGATTCTCAAACACCAACGCGTTCTCGTCCCTCTTTGAATTATTTCTACCAATAAAAAACGCTTGCTCGAGACAAAAAATTTTCATCGCAGACCTTTTCCAACATTCTGAACGTTTCGGTGCCAGAAATTAGATTTCGCAAAAAAATTTAATGGAACTGCATGGTTGAATAATTTCACTCATCGCAAAACTCGCCGAATGTACCTTATGCACATCAGAAAGAAAAGCCTCTATTAAACATTAATGATTATTTTGATTTGACATTTGGCACAGATGCCACTGGCAGTCATACCAACCTAAAAAAATATATTTTGACGAATAGATTTTAGCGCGAAATTTTAATTAAAAAGTCTTACTATTTTTTGCCCATAGGTTATATTAGGTTCTCAGGCTGATACCAAGATGTTTTACGTGGATTCCCGCTAGTAGTGAATGAAGATATTTACATACTTGTTTTAAAAAATATAATGACTTCCTTAATTTAAGTGAACACTTTGTTAGCTATTTGCTTACAAACTAATCAATTTTATGCTCTTGTTAACGCCAGAACATCAGAATATTAAAATACGTTCACTTGGGAACGAAAAAAAACACGAACAAAAGAAAAAACATTAATTAAAATATAATGATGATGAACCTGACGAAACTGGTGTAAACAACCATTCAGAGAAATAATTGAATAGTTTTGTGCTGAGTGTTTACTACGAAAAAATTAAAATATGTTTTCATAAATTTATTCTTATTAAAAATGCAATGCATAAATTCAGTAGAACACAGCTTTTAATCAGCAAAGTATGAATACGCTTTAAAAATGCCATAACAATGCATAATTTGTGCACATGAAACAGCAACAACCGCAGATAGGCGATCAAGTGCAGTGACCAAGTTTTATGGCACTTTTTAATGATCATAACTGGCCTAACTCGCTGAAGTCGTTTGGCCACCGACAGCTGCCGGCCGACACAAAGGTATTCATTATAGATATGTATATGTACTAGTATACCATTATACATAGGTATATGTATATGTACTTTGTATTGCACGAATGCACGATGACACTTTGCCACCAATCGGTTGGACGTGATGGGCGCACTGAAGACAACGGCGAAGATAACGAGCGGAACAGCATAATTAAATCGTACAAAATTGCATTCGAATGTAGCCGATATAAACATACTTACATATAAACAAAGTCACAAATTTACTCTGCTCATGCAAATAACTAAGTTTGTAAAGACACGCAACCTTTCGACCATTTTTCCATCTTTCTTGCTCTCTCACCATGCCATTACAATATAATCAAGCAGGCGGTCAGGTGAAGAGTGTCTGGCGGAGGCGCGCAAAACTAGGCCAATGCAGCCATGTTGCTGTTTAACCTCAGGTTACTTAGCCACAATGACGAATGTTGAAAGGCAAACGGTGAATAGCAAATGACGAAAACCAAATGTTGATAAATAACAACAAAAGCAACAATATACCCAGTTGGACTTGGCGGCAAGCGGTCAACAAAATAATTCCCTCGTGGTTTGCCTTTGAGGTAATAAGTTATGTTGAACCTTTAGCTATACTTTTGTAGGACCACGAGGTTAGGTATGGAGATAATTTTATTAAAAGTTATATTATCAAAGTCCGGCAAGTAACTCTTTGTATCATGCTCACTGCGATGCTGTACACCGTTCTATCTAATAAGATATTAAGAGCGAATATTTATATTGATATTGAACGGGCAGTTTGTATGGCAGCTATAAGCTATATGTATTTGCCCGATCTGAACATTGTGCACCAGGATTGTAGCGCTCCTTTGTACAATTATATTGTGCAAAATTTCGTTAAGATATCCTTTCAAATTATCAAGTTTTCCTAACAAGGACTTGACTTTGATCGCTAAGTTTGAATGGCAAGTACAAGCTGCAGTGGCCTGATATCGGTGATTCCGACAAATGCGCAGCTTCTTTGGGAGAAAAGGCCGTGTCCAAAACTTCAGCTCGATATCTCCAAAACAGAGCGACTAGTTCGCGTATATACAAACTGAAAATTAATATACCCTATTCAGTGTATAACGATACAAACTGGACCTGTTCTGGAATGCAACTTTAAGAACAACGATATCCCATTCGTTTTACTCCTCAACTGACACAGTGAAACACACATAAGCAATAATAACAACACGGCCTCAACTCAAATCGTATTCCCTCTCTCAAGTAGAATGAACTTTTCACCATTTTATTATTACAATCCTACAAAGTGATACTTGAATTGTAAAAAGCATATCATGAATATGTATATAGTGTGTACGATTGTGAAGATATAGCAATTTAAATAACCACAAAAAGTGTAAACGATAATTGTATACATATGTACATATGTATGTATGGCAGTACATGAAATGGCACGTTGGTGGCAAGCAACCGCGGGCCACAAAGCAAGTACGACATAGTACTCATACTCATATGAGGTAAATATCAAAAGGCAAGAACAAACTGTGTGGAGGTGTATAATGAGGTGAATGGAGAGCGAAGAAAGCGCAATGAAAATAAACAAACAAGCGCATGAACTACGTACAAGAAACATAATAGATAGATAAAGAGACAAGCAACCGGTCGAAATGATAGTGCGGCCAACGTAATAAAGCTCGTCCGCAAGAAGTCATAAAATGTGAAAAAATGGGGAAAAAATAATCGCACAAAGTAAGCAGCGAAAAACTTGTTTTCCATGTAAAGTCGCGTAGAGGAGATCGCTGGTGAAATGGAAAACTAGCGATGTCAGTGGGGCAATTTCGGAGAAATTCTGCCCTTTAGGGCAACATACCTGTAACACTACATAGATAGTGTAGAGGTTAAGTTGAACGGTGGAAAAGTTTGAAATGCTAATTTAATTAGAATGCTGCGCTTATTTTTACAAGAGAAAATTATTTTTTCATATTCATTTGAAAAAGCGCATAAAGTTAATGTAACGCTGGTACTTTTTACTTTTTTTTATTAGTCCTTACGAAAAAGCTTTCAACTAAAAATTTTAATATCAGCATTATACAGAATGGCTCTAATAAAAAGCACCTAAAAAATAAGTTATTCGATTCGCTTAACAGTGGATCACGGTGATCGAACAAGCAAATGGTAAAAGTCACATAGACTAGTATAATCAAATCTTCTTCTTCTTTATTGGACAGACAGCGCTTACGCGGTTATAGCCGAGTTTACAACAGCGTGTCAGTCTTTCTCCCTTTTCACTGTTTGGCGTCAATTTTAGATTTCAAATGCAGCCAGGTCCTTTTCCACCTCGTCTTTCCAACGGATTGGATGTCATCCTCTTCCTCTGCTTCCTCCGGAGGGTGCTCCGTCGAATACTCTCAGAGCTTGAGTGTTTTGATCCATTCAGACGACATAACCCAGCCAGGGAAGGCATTGTCTTTTAATTCGCTGAACTATGTCAATGTCGTCGTATAACTCGTACCGTTCATCGTTCCATAGATTGCGGATTTCCTACACTAGCTAGGTTATTCCTCACCACCATATAGCAGGACGGGGATGATGAGTGACTTGTAGAATTTGGTCACTGTTCGTCGAGATTAAATTTACACTCGAGATGGTATGACAAGGTTTTATAGGAGCCGGTGTGTGTGGCCCCGCCAACATTTAGGGTGAAAATCCACACCTCTGGACTTACTCGGCCGATATCAACCAAACTCGGTATATAACTTCATTCTGCTATTCTGATGTCATCAGACTACAACCGAGCCCTAGAACTTTTCCCGAATAGTGCCTTTGCAGTGTGCCACCTGATGACCAAAAATTGCGTAAATCCAGCCAAAATTGTTCAAGCCCCTAGGTACCGAATATTAGTATCTCAGTATATATTTTTCACCTTTTAACGTAATGCTAGCCCGCCAGCAGTCGAAAATTATATATACTAGAAACCTCGAGCTTGCTAAAGATGTGTCAATTGATCAAATTCAAGTCCAGAGATGTCGCAAACAAATACTTTTGAATCAATAAAAACCAGTCAAGAGCCAAACCAATTTGTCATACCAGATATCAGTTGAAACCCCCAATTTGTTTCTTGACTTAAATTTTTTCGGTTCACTCACAGATATTCACTATGCAGAACAATAGGGATCAAAATTTTGTGAATAGTTGGTTGGGGCTGAGCGACGTCTTCTGTTTTCGTTTCGTTGATAAGTCTCACTTTAGTGACTAATCTTCGAGGTAACACGATTTTTCTACTTGCATCATCGATTAAGTAGACTTTCCAAAAAGTTTTAGGGTTTGTTACCCCTAAATTGTAAAGAAAACCCAATTTATGTAAAAAAACTGGCTTATCACATGGGCGAAAAACTCGTTGGCCTTTGGTAACATTGCGCCACAAATAAAAAGAATACTCGACAATTGTCTTGGAGTATCAAGCTTAACTAGGATACTGTCAAAATTGTATGACATTGTATCCAAACGATTTCATGTTATTGGGGACTGAATTTGACATAAAGCAAGGATCATGAAAGTACATGGTATTGGATAGAAACAGGGACTTAACAAGTATCTTAGAAAGTCCCTTATTACAGGCAACTAATAGGTAGGATTCTCTAAGTCTAAGAGCGGACTTCGTGTCATTTGCTTACAGAACAATTGGCAGTAAATGTAAAGTGATGTTTAGTGTCTGACTTGGCATTGTTAGTTAAGAGGTTATACATATACAGTTAAAATTTTCAAAGAATCGATATTTTTTATTTTTCTTTCTTAATGTAAATATAATTAAGTATACACACAGAAAATTTCATATCATTCCGGTGAATATTTTCGATGTTATACGCAAATTTCAAGATGCGTTTCAGAGTGCTTCTAAACACAAGGCCAAAGTTTAAACGCGTTTTTCTCAAAATGGGTTTCAAAATCGGTGACCAACATTACTCGAAAGCGGCTAAACTGATTAGTCTAAAATTTTAATACGAGCTTCTTAAATGTACTTTTCATTAGAAGATTTTTTCTAACCGATAAAAATTATAAATACTTTTTTATAAACAATTTAAGGCCGACATTTTTGTCAAAAATCGATTTTTTTTTTTTTGAGAAACCACCATTTTATCAAAAAAATTATTTTTTCTTATTCCTTCTATTAATTACTAGATTTAACGTTACTTTAACGAAATCAGTTTATTTTTTGATTTTAGAGGATTAAGTTCAGTGATATAGTGGTCACCGCAAAACGTATTTTTTGAGAGAGGCTTTCGGAGATCAACTATAGTTCCTTTCCAATTAAATATTTTTACTAATATTAAGCCTTCAAATATAGATAGAAGAACCATAATATGTGTAGAAAATTTTGGTTCAAAGAAATTTAAAAGTTTTCTGAGAAAAAATTACGGAAAATTCGCTTTTGTCGACCTTCTCACCGTATATAACCCCTTAAAACATCAATTTCTGCCAAAAATTTCGAAATTTAGCCTTACATACATGCTAGAATAAACCCTTAAGACTATAACTGTTACCCTGTAAATAAAAGTATTTTTTCGAATTTATAAGTGTGTAATCCCTAATAAATCAGCTGTGAATAACAAAAACTTAACTAATGATTATAGCTTCAAAGTGTCTACATAAGCGTGGCATATTAACAAAGTTCAATAACAAAATTATTAAATAATCACGCACTCGAAGATGGAGCTGCCACTAATCAAGCTCGCAAATATGAAAACATACAAGCAAACATTTAACAAATAGCTAAATGCTCTTGATCAGCGGCATGTGGGAGCATAGGCAAATAGTAAACACGAAAACAAAATGCTTAGACTACAAGCGAGTATAAAAAAAAATAAATATTGTAATTGTAATACGCAATGAAATGAAAATGAAAATCAACAATGAAAGCAACAACAAAAAATTCAATTCCACTGAACCAGTCGGGTCCAAGCACAATTGCCACAGATAATTGGCTTAAATATTGGTTTCTATACGATTTAACAATTCACCTAAACGCCTTGAACTACAACAACAAACACGCGTAACAAATACAACAATGAAACTATTATTTTGCATTTGCGAAAGCGCAATGACAACGACAACCAAACATATCACAGGCTAATATTGCAACCACACAACCGTTATCTCAACAGCTGGGGCATCAGCTGATCATATGTAGAGGCAAATGCAGCCGATATGCATTGCACCAATTTTACAAGGCTGCCTAAAGTCCAGAGCATGAAATTGGATGAAATATCAAAATAAGCATTAGAGCCTCGCTGCGAGTGAATAATATTTTATTTATTGCATTTCAGTTGTAAAAAAAAAACTGACAAAAAGTTGTAAAAATTCAGCGCTTCTTCGCTAACAGGATTTTTGTGTTTTTTTTTTCAGTTCGCTTTTAGCCCTTTTTTCGATTAGCAAACAAACAAGAAATTCATGTCGTATTTGCGCTCGCTTTATTCAAATGCAGACATGTGAAATTCTTCATGCGACGCCCAGGCACCGGCACCCTTCACAATACACACATATGTATGTATGTTTATATTTGCATAGGTATGTAGGTGTGTTTTTATAGGGGAGTGTGTGCGTAAGCAATCGTAGTAGTGTTGATAAGTCGTAGTCAAGTGTAGCCCTCGACTGATGGCAGCAGCTACAACCGTAACCGCAAAGCAATAAAAAAGCAACAACAACAACAACAACACCAACAAAAGCTAGTGCACTTGAGTTGAAGGTGAAATGAATTGCAGTGTCGAGAAGGCGGGTGGGTGAATCGCAGCTTGGCAGATAAGTATGTTTTACTTTCGAAGTGCTTACGGACGCCAGCACATACTATGAATCACTCGAGCTTTCCGTGCTCTAGCATACAGTTACTACACATACAATATGTATATACATATCTACATAGAATACATATGTCTATGTACATATGTATGTACCTAACAAAGTTTTATCTCCTTACCAACCATACGCGTAGCAAAATGCTCATGGAGTGCTAACGGTATTGGTGGATCTAATGGAATAATGGATCACTTTGTGCTCGAGTTTCGGATAAATTGCAGCAATTAAAAGCGATAAAAATTAGATTACAATTGTAATTGGTTAAACTGTCGTAAAGTTAGTGCTGTCGAAGTTAGCAGCAAGTAAGGTGATAGTTTTGAAAACCAAAATGACTGAACGAATTTACATATATAAAACGCTGATTATCTGCTTCTCTTTTTGAGAGGTACTATCAAATTTTCTATTATTGCTTTATAGCGAGCAATTGCAAATAATTTTTCAGGGAATTCTTAGCAATCGATCAAATGTTTATGAATTACACTAATTAACAAAATGGGAACTTTTTTTGTCACTTGAAAACTCATAACAAATTTTGAATGGCCAAAGATCACTACACAATAATTTGGCAATGAAATGAAAAATTTACACGTCAGGTTTTCTTGTGACTTCAAAGCAAATATTTTCTTTAAAGATACAAACATGAACAAAGAAATCCAGATCGGAGTCCAGTATACATATGTAGTTATAAGGGTATTTTACACCTCAAAGTTTTATATGACATTACAATTGTCATAAAGCATCGTAAAATCATAAAATCATAAATTTTTATACTAAAATTGTTGTTGCATTGCATACTAAAATAAGTTCACGCAAATACAACTCTGAACGCTATGTTTTCGGATCGTTAACTTATAACTTTATGAGACTATATGAAACCCCTAAATGTCATTAATTAAATCTTTGTAATTTTCCGATTTCTGGTTTCCCGGCGAGATCATTTAGTTTTTCTTCAGAGCTCTTATCAGTTGCCGTACTTGTGAAATATTCCCGATTTAATTTTTGGTCCGCTGAGTGTGGGAAATTTAATCAGCTTTAATAATCAGCGATTAATTTTGAAAAACTTTTTATTGAATTGATCCTGTAGCCGATCTCCAGGATGACTTCCGAAAAAAAGTGGATAATATTATCTGAGAAACCAAAGAAAAATATTATAGTATAGATGAATACAGGTAATCATCGAAGGGTTCGTGGGTCTCCTTTACTCGGTCGCATTGCCAGCTTAACCCGAGTTCATTAACAAGGTCGAATATGATGTCATGCCCATAGCGACGCCAGCTTGGCTCCAGTGGCCAAAAATCGAAGCCGGTCAGCCTGCATTGCCTCAAACCTCACTTGAATGTGTATTGGCCGGATGTCAAAGATAACCTCCAGAGCATCTGCTGAAGTAGTTTTCATTGCGCCAGTAATCCCCAACAAACAAGCTTGTTGTACTTGTTTCAGGTGTATAATATGGCACTTTTTCGATACACAATATGTAAGTGGGTATACAGCCAATAGATCATGTGGGGTCGTAAACCCCACTTCGGGATAATCGCTCTTCTGCAGATGTTCCAGATTCAAAAGGGTTTTGGAATCTCTGCTTTCAATGTGTTCTCCAGTTAGTTTTTTATCTAGGATAACACCGAAATATTTGACAGAGCTCAATAGTGAAATGGTTCTATCCCAGAGGGGATATTGAACTGCAAGGTTTTAGTTAGTCAGTGGCCTCAAGGTCCTTTTTTATGCGCCGGGATATGCGATTAAGATCCAATCCTAAATAGAAGACAGCGAGATCGTCCACGTAGCAACCTTTAAGTGCTCCCTGTCAAGGAGAAGAAATAATTCGTTGATCAAGGTAACCCACAGCAAGAGGGGTAGGATACCTGCCTGCGGGCTGCCACAAGTGAGCTTGTGCGTGATTTTTATACCTTGGCCATCGTATGTGGCTTGTCTATTGCTTAGCATATGACTTAGCCAGGCCAACAGGTTCTGATTAATGTCAAAATAAGCGATAGCCGAAAAGAGTGCGGCCGAGCTAGCGTTGTTGAATGGTCGGGTGAATTCTCGTTTTTTTAAGGAACTCTCTAAGTAACAACCGATTTGCATTGATATACCCATGCTGCCGGAACTCTAAAGTTTCGTGGGATTTTTCGTTTGAAAAGATCGAGAAGATCTCATACTTTTTAGTAGGAAGGATGTTAGACTAATCGGTCTATAAGATTTTGGCAACGAGTTATTTTCCTTTCCCGGTTTCGGTTTGAAGATAACTTTGGTTAATGCTATCTACTTGGCTAATTACTAACAACGCGGTGGGACAGTAGATTTGCACCGTTATGCAGTAGAGCGGGAAATATACCCTCCGTACTGGCGTCATCCTACCTGGGTAATATAGCAGGTTAAAAATGTCTCGCATTCAACCGTAGAAAATGAGTATCTCATAATACCTTTACAGAATCCTCCATGTTAAGGGGCTATACCAGTGTGACGCATGAAAAATTAGGCGATTTTCGTGAATTTTTTTAAAAGAAAGTACTAGATTGAATGTTTCGACCTTCTATGGACGTAATAAAGTATATTTTTAGATATATAAGAAAAATTTTTTTTACAAATATATTTTCTATACAATGAACTATGATCTTTGGAAAATTTCAAAAATTAAGAAAATGGCATAATCTTGAAAAAAAAATCGTTTTTTTACGAAAAAAATGGTCGTTTTTTTAATGACAAATTAACAATTTTCAACCAATCAAAAAGATCGTAGTCTATTGTATAGCAAATGTATTTAACTATATCCAGTTTTAATTTGAAGTCGATCGGTCAATTTCTCGCTGAGTTATAATGTCAGCAATTTTGAAAAATTTCGTTTCGAGAAAAACGCGTTTAAAGTTTCACTTATATATGTATGTTTGCACCTCTGAGCGGCCGCTATTTAAAACGCTGCCATTCAAAAACTATTTAAGATACGACCTCGCCGATTTCACAGGATATTTTTGAACATATACATTTTTTTTTGAAAGTGTCACACTGGTATAGCCCCTTAAGTGCCTTGCACCCTTGGCTGACAACCATTAGTGCGTTTTGTATGTGGTCATTAGTTTTGCCATATTTAAACCAGACAGATTCAATGACTTATCTTTTTCTAAAATTAAAATTCTTGAAAGTAAGTTAAAATTACGCAACAAACTCGAGTTTATTATTATGTGTTTCTGAACAATTGCTAAATATTCCAATGGCGTGACGAAGAAAGTCAGTAATATCTCGAAGTTTTATTTTTTTTAAATTTTGCAAAATTGTGTTGGAAAAAAACACCGAGTCTTTGAATATTATTGGTACGATAATTCAGAATTTTTAAGCGCTTTTTACTGTCAGACACCAAATCGCCGATACTTAATTGAAGTTAGAGAGTATAAATGTGTATTAATTAGCGGATTAATTAGTATAAAGTTGAGGTAGTTCAACCAGTTATAATAAAATCAATCAATAAACTCATTAAAGGCTTTGGAAGTGGCGAGTTTCTGGTGGTATACAACAAATGATCGAAAAGTTGTTGATTTACGTAGATGAGAATGAAGCTGCTTAACACTGCTATAAAAATATAAAGCTAAGAACATTTAACATTAGCAAAAAGTCGGCTTAAGTCGGATTTCAATTTATATTAAAGAAATTAATAGCAAAAAGCAAACTTCTATCAATACACTATCAAATAACGCCTGTAAAGAATACGAAATTCTCAGTGAATCTCGGAGAAGAGATTTACTTTTTATTTCATATATTCAGGCAACTACAAATACGAATATTTCAGTATCCGTCCTAAATTCACTTAGACAAAATTATAAAAACATAAGCCTAGAGTATTTAATATTTATGTTGATGTTGACTTTGCAGTTAAATGTTGAAAATCCAAGCAGAGTAGCATTTCAACAATAACAACCCTGTATGTAAATTTTGGAGGCTATGCTTCTACATATAATTAGAAGCTTAACTCGTATTCTGACATACATACACAATGAAAATACTATAAATATGATTTACAAATTTTTAACTTTTATAAGTTCACTTTCATATTGTAAATAAAACAACAAATTATATACAACGGTTACATATAGGCATACTCGTATTCACTCAAATCTATTTATGCATGCCCATGACCGTGGAGATTTGAAATATGTACATAATAATGTACATGCATACAGCAGTGTTCAAAATAATAACATTGCTCACAAAATATAGTTTACCAAGTGTTAGGCGACATCTAGAGTGATGGCCTAAAGAAAACCCGATTTTTGGGAAACTACTGTTATTTTTAAGTTTTAAATTTATTTATTAATTTTAGAAACTATTTCAGACATCGATTTAGAATTTTAGTAAGTTATTTTTAAAAGAATAGTCTATCGAAATCATAAAGAAAAATTTATTTTTATTAAAATTTAAGTGGATATATAGGTTTCATCGGGTAAAAAACAGTATATTTTCAAAAATTGTTTTCTCATATAAAAATTAAATATTTTATAAGAATTCTTTATTGTTACACTATTAACAGAGAAATTCTGAAATGTTGAAAACAAAAATATTTGAAACTCGGCCATTACGACGCCATTTCTGGTGACCTCTAGAAAAAAGATGCGACGGCATTTGCAGGATAACTCCTTACAGGATCATCCAAAGTAAAAAAAGATATGTTTTAGTAAAAACCTTTACGTAGAACTTGGACGAAGGAAAAAAAACCGAATTGGATATTTGGCAGACCTTTTTTACAAAAAAAAACATTAAAATTTCGCCACATTTTTTTTCAAATAGTAGTGGTCGAAAAAAAATCATGCGCCCAAGCCTTTAAGAATTATATCTCAAAAACCCCTGCAAAATTTCATGAAGATCGGTTGAGTAGTGCTCGAAAAATCTCACCAACCTGATTCAAAAACATAGTTTTGAGAAAAACGCGTTTAAGGACGGCGCCTAGCCGAGGTAGCCTCGAGCGCACAAGTTCTCAAGGCTGTATCTCCGAAAGCATTACTAGTATTGACTTGAAAATTTAGGACAATATTCTAGAAATTTTTAGAATTTAATAAAACAATAAAAAATCCGATTTTTTGAAACCCGTAAACCCATGTAACCTTTTAAAAATCAAAACAGTACTTTGATATTTTGTTTACAGGTTTGAGTGTTAAACAATCTAAGAAAAATTTACCATACAGTGCATTCAAAACCTTTGCGCGAGGTCAGCTTTTTTTCGAT